>NW_027271092.1:877500-1121215 GCF_040938485.1 Diadema antillarum
TGTGAATGTTTCTTTTGTTTGGTAGAAGAAATATTGCACACATATTGCACATCTTATAGCATGCATTTGAACATTCTTCGTTCCGCTTTGCCCCCATCACGATAAACTTGCAAGCAGAAATCGCCTCTCCGTAAATGCGGCATGTGAAGTTTCACTCACGTCATCATGTTTCAAGTACTCTCACAGTCAAGTAGAAGCGCGCTATCTGACCAAACAGTTTGTTATGATACCCAATAAGTGCACGAACCTTTGAGAAGAGAATAACGCAAAAGAGGTGGCAAACCACAGGTTGGAGTTGCATGTATTATAGAATTTGGCGGGGGGGGGGGGGTGATCTGTCAGTTGGTCTACTCTCCCTTCGTCTAATAATAGCCATTTAGACTCAACCCACATGGTCTAATCCCATTCGGTCTAACCAGTTCGTCTATTGACCATTTAGTCCAATTGCCACTTAGCCTCATTACCAGTTGGTCTACTTCCAGATTGGCTATGCCAATGCACTTCGTTTAATACTCACAGTTTATTAGACAAAGTAGGAAAAAGTCCAAAGAGACAAAACTAAACCATCCGGTCATTACATGAGACAATAGTAGCCAAGCTGGGAGAAGTAGATGAAAAGTGCATTAGACGAAATTGACGGTAGACCAAGACAGTTTAGTGAGTTTAGCTCAGTAGTAGCCTACTGTTGGACGAACTGGGAAGTAGACAATCTGATAGTAGACCAAGTGGCAATAAACAGTGTGTGTGTGTGTGTGTGTGGGGAGGTGGGGTGGGGGGGGGGGTACTGGCAGTCACGTATACATTTAGAGGAGAAAATGATTGAATGCAAAAGACCGCGATCGAGAGCGATTAAGCTTGAAATGGATGGGGCCTCATTCATGCGACTTGGCATCATCTTTAATGGTCTTGAAAGATTACGTTACTAGTATCGTATAGTGTAGACTGCTCGAGTGATATTCCACTCAAATTCAAAAACTGTGTCTTATCTATCTGGTGCTGTTATGCCTTGACAAAATGAGATAAAAAAAACCAAACAAACAAGAACAATTGATTTGATTCACTTCTAAATGAGCCGGACTTGCATGCAAACGAATTTGAAATAACCACTCTGTTATTACTCAGGGGTTACAGGTTCGGTCTAACATTCTTTTCCTCTTTCACACGGACTGACCTTCAGTCTTCACAGCTTGAACAGTTACATTGAGGATTGGTTTATCCATTGATGGGTGCTTCAATATCACCTGCAGCCAGGCATAGTTGGTCAGCGATGTTACATTACTTGGTAAGTTTTCGAGGTGAGTGCCACTAAAATCAACAAGAGCTTTGTCTGCCTCATTTGAAAGACCATCGCCGATGTTCATCTTGGAGCCACGTGGAAAATCGAAGCTTTGAAAAGTGAAATGAATCCTGTGACTGGAATTTGCCTTAAAGGTCCAAAGAAGAGCGAAGGGATCCCCTTCATCCTTAGCCCTCTTCCACTGGTCAGCGTTTTCAGATGAAATTAAGACAGGTGAATCAAGTGTGAGAGCCATTGTATCTGCAGCTGAAACAAAATTTACAGATCCCTGTGAATATAGGGAATGTGAATAACGTCAAAACAGTCCAGCAAAATCTAAATCAAGAAGAGAAGTTGCATATTGACTAGAATTCTTGAAATGATCTCCTGAGCTAATTCCAAGAAATCTAGTTGGATTCTGGTTGGTTCTTGTGCGATGACGAGTCGGCGAATATTGACAGTGAATGAATGGGGAATTTTTACATTAAAAAATTGATGGATTTTTTTTAATGCAACCTCTCCACCAGGATACTACACTATACAATGGAAATGAAAAATCACTCATCAGATGATTTCTTGGCCCATGGTTATCTGTTATGTCTTGATTGTAAATCAGATATGATTCAAAGATTGAGTGCGGCAATTTGCGACCAGGTAATTATTAGACTGCCGTTATAAAATGTTATAATATAAATAATCGGCGTATAAATCCTATCACAAAATTGTTAACTAGTTTTGGCTTAAAGCACCATTCACAATTAACTCTTTTGCGTGGGACGTACCAAATGAAACACATTATTAAAGTGTGCTTTCAAAATGATTTATTGACGCGTTATGGAAACCGTGATAGTGTCCAGTAATCTAGTAGAGGAGAGGTGTTTTAGTTTAAATCATCCCTTTCAAGGGGATATCCAGTCCAAATATAATTAGTCTGATAAGAAAGAGTAAAACATTACGGGTTCAGCGATATAATTTTGATCGACATCGGATGACAAATAGGGGAGTTATGACATTTTGAAGTTTCGCTGTTTTGGGGGGAAACAGTTCTTGAGCAGTCAATATGAAAATGCCATAATGGCAAAGTGAACATGTCATTTCCTCACAAATTACCATATAGTTTATAGATTCAATTTTGAAATGGCCAGTTTTCATTCAAAAGCAAATTATGCCCGAGGCTCATGTCCTCGCACATTTAACTGATCACTCTTTTGAAGTTATTCAATCAGGAGTAACATCGTTTTTCAGACTGCAATGACAGAAACATTGGATTTTCGTCATTTTTTGTACACAATCAATCGAAATTGTGTTATCAAAGTTATCAAAAAGTTATCACATCATGGTTAGCTCACTCATTTTCATATTCATATCCACCGATGTACAAGAACTGTTTTGCAGAAAATATCAAAACTTCAAAGTGTCATAACCTCTTTATTTTTCATCTAATTCCAGTCAAATCCTTACCGTTGAACCCGTAAGATTGCATTTAAAAAAAAAAATCAGACTAACTTATATTTGGATTGGATTTCCCCTTTTATAACAAAGGGTAGTATCAACGATATATTCCACGACCATGGTATACCTAAGATAATTTACCTAACAGCGCTTACGTACATTTTATACAAAGTATACTTCGGGACCGAAAATGCTGCCTTTGGTGAATAAGTTCATATTACAACCTGTTTATAAATGTTTTAACCTGTCATGATTTAGTGCCTCTTGAAATTAGCAAACATATCGGAAATCGTATAGCAAGCGTCATGGGATCACGGTGTTGCTGTTGTTGCTGTTGCGAGGAGCATTATGGTTCTGTTTCCAACAAAACACAAAGACAACATTTACGTCTCAGTCGCATTCATATTTGTAACCGGAACAGATTAAGCTGGAAGTGTAAACATTACAAACATGTAATCTCTATACATTCAAGGAAACTGTTTGATGGCTAAAATGTGTAAGTCTAGGCCATTATTACTCAATTAACCAATCAAGTAATTCAGCAAATAATGAGTAATTATCATATAACTTATCTTAAAAGTGGGCTCATATTTACCAATAGTATTGATAAGTAAAGGGTTTGGAACTCTTTGTAATTTAGTTGTGTAATTTTGCCACGTTTCATGTGCAAGTTTGGCAATTTTGTTGGTCAAGATGTTCGATTAAAAGTTCGTCCAGAAATTTACGTACAGTACTATGCAAATCACGGATGGAACTTAGCACATGTAATTATGTAATTTTGTGACATTCCGTTCTGAAGCTGGGTAAATTTTGTTGGCCGGACACCTAATGATTGTACACAGCTTCAAATATTACCCTAATAAGGCAATAAAAACCACACGTCACTGACATTTTATTTCTAACTTACAGCACGTGTATTGTTTTGGATCTTACCTGATTCTACGTAGACTGATGGATATGCGTTGTCTAGAAGCAAAACAGTGGCAAGAACTAATATCAGCTCCATTATGGAGTACGAGTGTTACCTCTGATCTCACGTTGCAACGGGTAAACAAAGGCAAACCAGCACTGTTGCAAGTCGCTCAGTGTCCCTGTATTTGTAGATATTACACCGATGCCATGGACAGTTATCACTTTTGATTCAAGTAGTCTGGTGGTGTACTCCTCCATCTGTGTTGTCATGTCAACAACTTTTTATTTTACTCATAATCATCATGGTTGACGTGATCTTCCCTGAAAGGTATTTCTTCTCTCACTTTCACATGCCATTCATAATCTACGTCATTTATATCCGTTTTCAAATTTCAAAAAGAAAAATCTTAGTGGCCCGAACGAGCCAGCAGAGAAAAGTGTTAACAGTGGAACCCTGACTACATAATGATATATGTAGGTATTATTCTCAAGCTTAAAATGTGAACGAAATAACAATTCTTCCCCGACTGCGAATGAAGTCATGAAATTAAAACAAAACAGGGACTTACACTCTCACACGTACAGAAAAAAACAAACAGTGTAGGTCATACGCGGTGTGTCAGAAGTTGATGTCCAACCACACACACACACACACACACACACACACACACAAACACTTTTTAATTCCTTCTGCCTATACATTCAAAGAGGAATACAACCCATTTACTGTCATAATGTGGATTAAGTGACTGCAGAAAATCATATTAGAACTCATCCTTGAAGTTCGATGAAAATTGGACAATCCGTTCGAAAGTTATGAATCCTTTAAGTTTCGGTACAGCCATCGCTGGATAAGAAGACTGCACCATCGCGTGATATCGCACATGAGAAACGATAAATAGAGAACATATTAAGAGATTTCTACATATCAATCATTTGTTATTAAAAAAAGAGCGCCAAAGCATTCTACACGCTTGATCAAACTTGAACTAACGGTGTGAAAGCCCCTGTCACACGTAGCCGGATAAGCCCGCCGTACAAGTGAGGAGCGATACTTTGCTTATCCGTTGTTCAAATCGTCAATTTGGTGGACAAAGTGTAAATCTTTTGCCCCTGTCACACTTTCCCGGATATGGCAAACGCATTAAAAACGAATGTCGAATTTTGGTATCCGTTGATATCCGTTAAAATGCGATTCATGTCCTTTTTATCCTTTGGATGGAGGTTATCTTCCGGTGATTTCAGTCAGAGTGGCCACAAAATTTTGTGCTTGCACAAAGTTTATTCTCTCGCCAAAAACGGATAGCGAGATCTGATCGTTGACCTAGGTTACACGTTTTCTCCTGTATCCGTACTTTACTTTGTCATTTTCCACGCGTTTCCATCCTTTCCGCCTCCTGTAGAGTCCGTTGCTGCAAGAAATGGAACGAATGGAACGGCTACGTTCAGCACATAAAAATACACACGGTTCTCATGTGTCACCCATTTGTTCCTCGTGCTTTCTCTCCTGTGAGCATGCGGTTCTTATTCGTTTCTCATGCGCGTGAGCACGTTCTACAGTCCTGTACACGGTCGTCAAAGGTGCTTTTTGTTCGGCCGCTAGATCGTGTATGCACGCTGCACTAAAACGGAAAATTTATATTTATTTTTGTCCACCGGATTAACGATTTCAACAACGGATGTGAAAAATCTCGCCCGTTTCTTTTACGCTTAGCCTATCCGGCAAAGTGTGACAGGGGCTTTTCGTTTTTAAGAGGAGTGCACATGCACGGTGTATTGGCCTAACCACGATCAAAGTAACAACGCATCCGGGGCGATTGTGTCAGGACAGTGAAACGTGTGCAAACGCATGAGAAACGAATATGACGGGCATGTCCACAGGGTAAAACGTACAAGGAACATATTGGTGATGCATGAGACGCACATCGACTTTGATCGAACATCAAGGATACAGTTACGTGACGGCTATCAGGCTAATTACTTGCGTTATCTTAGAACGTCCATCACTCGGCCAGTTCTGCCTCTTTTTATACCTTTACATTTTACTTCACATCTCAACAGCTTCCATCAATATGCCAAAGGGATCGAAGACCAAGACTAAGTTGTCTCCTCAATAATAGTGGCTACTTTCGCTAGACCTTTGACACCACATTCTTCATTTTGGTCCCAATGTCACGTATAGATTTACCTTAAAATTTCTCACATTTACACATAATCCCTTTTATACATGCCCGTTGTTACTTCAAAAATTTAGCTCTTTCCGTTTTGTTTTTCAGATGCTTTTTATGAATATCAATGGCTGGATCAACATTGATTTCCTCAAGTAAAGGCCCACATTCTTCATTGAACTTATTCATTGTATTAGAAGCTCTTGAAGTCAAAGAATTTTTGACTGCATTCAGAATATCAGTGTCTGCAATACATTTTTTTCAAGTTGGGACATGGACTCAATTGCTCGAAGCAGTCTCTATTTTCTCTCAAACTGTTTCCGTGATACATCAAATCAAATGCAGCACATAAGATCACTCAATTAGATTTCCTATTTCACACTGAATGTGCTTCATCGCCCCGGGATAGCGAATTTGATCTTTAAGAAAGGGATACCCTTTATGGGGTATATGTATAACTAGTGTATTATAGGTGATAGGTGCTTCCATAGAAAAAAATAATAATCTAAAATTGTCTAATGACAATCGATCATAAATATACCGTACAAACCAAATTGCCTCAGGACAAAACTGCTTGGACCACACCTACCTTCTGTTGCTTGCGCTGTCTCCTCCCGGAGGCATACTTTTTTAGGGCCATGTTAGTATTCTTGAGATTCAGATATACCTGCAGTATCACAGGCTGTCCAGTATCGTTGTATAGCACCAGCACGACAGAAAGGCATTAATTGATAAAGGCGAGGTCCTACAACGTTTGTACATGTCCTTGCAGGAGTCATTTGCAGCAAAGCCGGTACATGTTCGTTAAACATCAGCTTCAAATCCTGTTCAAATACTCTGGATGTGCAGTAGATATCCTGTATATATGATATTATCATCGCTTATGGCCAACCTGCCCGTTTGTTATCCGTAACTACATACGTTTTGTCCGGCAGTCATCCTGTGTCTATTCCGTGGGTATGAGTTTCATGTGCTGTACATAGCTGTTCTTTCCGTCCCATCTCTTGCAGCAACGGACTTTACAGGAGGCCTAGCGGATGGAAACGCGTGGAAAACGGCAAAGCACAGTACAAATAGAGGAGAAAACGTGCAACTATAGAACAAGGGTCGAATCGCGCTATCCGTTTTTAGTGAGAAAAAAATTGTGCGTGCGAAAAGTTTTCTGACGGAAATCACCGGAAGATAACGCCAAAGGATACTTGAAACGCATTGTTACGGATATCAAGGGATGCAAACAATCGACATTTGTTTCTCATACGTTTGCCTTATCAGGCAAAGTGTGACAGGGGCATAATAGCCCCCGTCACACTTTGCCGGATAGGCCTGCCGTGCGAGAGACGAGCGATATTTTGTTTATCCGTTGTTCAAATCGTCAATTCGGTGGACAAGACTAGTGTAAAGCTTCCATTTTTAAGAGGAGTGCAAACCAATGCACGGTGTAGGGGCCTAACCACGATCAAACAACGCATCCGGGGCGATTGTGTCAGGAGAGTGAAACATGTGCAAACGCATGAGAAACGAATATGAAGGGCATGTCCAAAGGGAAAAACGCACAAGGAACAAATGGGTGATGCATGAGACGTACATCGATCTTATTCGTTCTAAATGGTTCTAATTGTACAGCAATACAGACAATGTTTTTGTATTGGATCGTCGTAACTAGTAAGATTTGAAATCATTGTATGCAAAATTCTCAGCATGATTTCGGATTTCAGGAAATATGAAAGTACGGCATCGACATTAATTCATCAAAAAGGACAAGGATAGGTCATATAAAGATATGATCTGAAATAACTATCCGCAAATACGCAATGTACCATCAAACTCACAAACTCTGTGAACATTACTTTTAGGCAATCCATATCATCACACCTTACTTTGAGGGCACTATAATATGGAGTAGTTGCTCGTCTCAAAAGTGGCTACAATTTTCCAGATTTGGGAATCCAAGGTCATTTTTCTTCAAACAATCTCTGCAATATCTTACTCATTACTCAACAACAGAACAAAAGACCATGAGGTCGAAAACTTATGTACCATTTCAACCTGCCCCGAGAGGCCCAACCAGCTACGGCACGGAGCAGCCCGCCAAATTTGAATGCTCGGTCCGCGAGCCGGCAAGCCCTGCTAGCTCGGTGAAGTCAGCCACAACGCCGCCGGACAACAGCGACAAGCTACCAGTTGTAGAAGCGGAGGGTAATCACGTCATCAATATGACGCCTGAAACCACGTCTTACGAAAGTCGGTCACCCACGCAGCCCTCTTATCAGGCGGCTGCGGAACCTGTGGTGGAGAGAGAAGGTATTCTATCGAACATGGAAGAATACTTTCAGAAGGCAACTGAGAGTTCCGAGAGGATGATCAGCAGTGCGGTGGAGAACTTCCTGGATAAGGTGCACCAGCTCGAGCTGAATCTTGGAGCTTCGCTGGAGTTTGAGCGGAAGCGTGTGGATGACCTGGTGGAAAATCAAAAGGGAATGAAAAACAAATTAGAAGCCATGGAAAAACAGATAGAAGAGCTCCAACTGGAAATTCAGAGAAATAGAGCGGACAACAACAGAAGCGAGAGATTCTCCACAAGAAACAACATCAGGCTTGTGGGTATTCCGGAAGCTCCTCAAGGCGAACGCGAAGATCCTGTCACCATAGTCGAGGAGATCCTCCATTCCAAGTAAAAGTTGAAGGTCGTCCCAGCCATATTCTCCTTCTCTTGCATAGAGAAAAGGTCGACATCATGCGTGGTGCCCGCGAGACCCTGACGGATAAAAGGTACTTCATCACAGATGATCTCACCCCAACGGACCTGGAGGAAAAAAAGAAGTGGACCAAACAACGGAACAATACTGAAGTTTTACTCGGGCAAATGGCGGCAGGCCGGTGGCATCTCCTTCAACTTTGAGTGAAGGACGACCTGTAAAGACAAGTGCTAAATTGATGCTGTATCTATGATTTGTATGAATCTGATAAGATTATATGGAAAATGATCAATAATCATTTGTTGTTTTTTATTGAAACAAATTACGTGCAACGCTCAAATTACGTGCAACGCTCATTTGGCATAAGTGGCAGTTTATCTTTTAGTTCTTGTATTAAACTTACACAGTGAGCCCAGTCACGAAATCACCACAATCAAGAAAGTTGATATTAATGAAGTATATATAACGATATATCAAAAACTCATTTTAAGGTATAATGATATTTGATCTGTCCCATGTAAAACAAAACAAGAAGATTAATTTATGAGACCTGCAACGCAAACATCTCAATTGTCCTATGCGACCACTATACTCACGAAGGTACTTTGTGAACACCTTGCACTCTGTATGACTTGCTATATTACTTCCTTGCTTTCAGCAATTTGGAAGCAAATATTCACGATCATGTCATGGTCTATACGCTGTTCGTATTCAAAATATGGATGAAATTAATTCATGTACACATAAAAATATCCAATGTCGATATTATTTACTTGACGACTTCAACATTTTTCAGCATACTACACGTTAATGCTCGCAGTCTTCAAAGAAATTTTTAAAGTATTCAGTCTTTCTATGTTAGTTGTTACCAGAATCGTCAATCTTGTATCAGCATACCTCTAACTACCATGATGTAGAGTATCCCTCTCCTTATCTCTTCCTCTCACTTTTCTTTCCTTTTCTCTCCTTCTCTCATCTTCCTAGCTATGAACAAATTGAACGCGCATAATACATTTTTTAAATGATGTTTATGTACATAATATGTGTACGTTATCCATACTGGACGTTCCAGTCAAGCTTTTCATAGCTTATGACGATCCAGACAAAATGTGTAATATGTTTCATGTACAAACTATGTGCGTATTTGTGAATAATGTATGTATATGCATTTTGTGAATAAATCAAATCAAATCAAATCAAATCAAATCAAATCAAATCATTGTTGTCTGCGATAAATATGAAGTTTTCAGTTATTGGTGTTATAACATTGATGGACATTCTGTTGTCCGTTCTGATAGAAATTGCTGACGAGGAGGCGGAGTTGCCGTGTTCTTATCACACTCGTTATCGTTTAAAGTAAGATCTGAATTGATATACAACGGAAATGAATTTGATTGCACGTGCGTTGAAATTAATGTACATGTATAATAGAAGAAATATAATATATACTTTGTATTGTCTACAGGCCCCCTCGTACAAATAGTAATTTATTTGTGGAAAATTTGGATGTTTTATTTGGGCTGACCAATCACGAAAACAAAGATGTATACTTGATGGGCGATTTTAAGATTTATGTTTTGAATCAAGAATATAATGTTATGAATAAACTTTGCAATATTTTGCAAGCAAATTTTTGTAATGTCGCATTTGATAAGCCCACGAAAATTAGGTTAACTCATCAACATTGATTGATGATACTTTTACTAATATTGATATTGATTATTCGAAAAATCTAGTATTTTGTATAATGATATATCTGATAATTTACCTATATTTTTCATCTGTGACGACACACAATATTCCCATGCACGTCAAGAAAACAGAAAGTAAGAAGAAGCGCAAATTCACATGAGAAGATATATCACTACTCAACGACGATTTAATCACGGGACCATGGGATGATGTACAGTGTATTACTTTGCGCTAGCCTAAATATTGCTTATGATACGTTCTGGAATATATTTCTTTCTTATTTTGACAAACATATCCCCACAATTAAAAGGAAAAATAGTAGAAAAATTAAAAATACATGGATAACAAAAGGAATTTTCCGATCAATCAAGAAAAGAAATATGGCATAAAAATATAGTTTACGGTATCCAAATAATGATAATGTTAATCGATAAAAATTATATAGAAATAGATTGACACAAATTATAAGGTTTTCTCGTAGGAATTATTACACAGAAGCCTTTCAAAATGCTACTGGAGATATGTCAGCCACTTCGAAAGTTATTAATGATGTTGTTGGTAAGCAAAAGAATGTGTCAACATTTCAAATTATGCGTAACGGACAAACACTTTGTAACCCTAGTCATGTAGCATGTTCACTCTTAAAACATATGAGTCAGAACTGACCCGGAACTGGGTCCGTTGGGATCACACACCGTTTCTGGTCAGAAATGACAAGGAATGGGGTCAGATATGACCCATTCAGAGTCATGAATTGGGTCAGGGTAATCCCATTCGTGGTCTTCATGACCAAATTCCAAGTCATTTTTGACCCGGAACGGTGTGTGCCCCCAATGGACCCAGCTCCGGGTCAGTTCTGACTCGGATGTTTTAAGAGTGTCGTTTTAATGAGTATTTTGTTAATATAAGTCCTATATGGTCAAGTTCAAAAATAGATCCCACACAAACTGATTTCTCGCAGTATTTAGGTGCGTCAAATGATAATTTATTACTTATCAAACCAACAGATTATAGTGAGATTCTTGACATTGTGCATTCATTAAAATCAAGTTATACAATTGATCATGATGAATGAACACGTATCTTTAAAACAGATTGTTGGTAGTACAATGACACCTTTAGTACATACATGTTAACACGTATTGTAACTTGTCACTCTCAACTGGTATACTTCCGAACGCACGTAAGATTGCAAAAGTTATTCCAGTATACAAAAAAGATGACTCCTCTCTTGTATCAAATTACCGTCCTATATCTATTCTTTCGAGTATTTCTAAGGTAATAGAAGGCTTGTTTATAACAGATTGTACGATTTTTTGACACAATATGATACTTAACCAAGACCAGTATGGTTTCAGGACATTTCATTCCACAGATACATATGGCACTAGCCCAATTATACGATAGAGTGTCGACTGCCTTAGCCGAACAAAAACATGTCATCGGTGTTTTCATTTTTTTCGGTGTACAATGAATCTGTGAACTCTGAAGTATTACCTATACAATGCGGAGTCCCACAAGAATCCATATTGGGACCGCTACTATTTCTAGTGTATTTAAATGATATTTCAAACTCATCTAAGTCACTGGCAATATATTTTGTTTGCCGATGATACCAATGTATTCTGTTCCAATTCTGATCTTCATTCGCTCCTAAGAAGTCTCAATACTGAATTACCGAAATTATCTACTTGCATTAAAGATTATTACTCAATTTGAAAAAGACAAATTTTATCTATTTTCAAAATAAGAAGCATTAAAATGAAAAGCAACATTTAAATATTATGATGGATGGTATACTACTGGAACAAAAAGAAAGTATCAAATTTCTCACAATATATATAAATGGAAATATGAAATTTAACATTCATGTGCAATATATCTCTGGTAAAGTGTCTCGTAATGTTGGTATACTTCATAAGTTCAGGTATTATGTCCCTCGGAATATTTTATTTATGCTATATAATTCGTTAATATTATCGTTCATTTCATATTACGACATTGTATGGGCAACTTCAAAAAGCCACGTTGACAGTACATTACTTGTAAAAAAAAGAATGCTATAGGTATATGCACTAACTCGGGTTATGGAGACCATTCAGATCCTGCATTCGCAGAATTAAAAACACAAGAGACATTAATCTTATGCAAAACTCACTCTTTATGTTTCGCTTACATAATGGTCAGTTGCCATCTTCTTTCTTCTCACTATTTCAATTAAACAAGGACATACATTTCTTATCCCACAAGACAATCTGATAAGTTTCATTTATATACATGTAATCCTAAAACACTTATAGCTCTGAAATCTCTCAGACATTCTGTCCCTCGGATAGGACATAAAATGGAGGTCCCTTGTATGAGAGAGTAACAACTCCTGCACGTAAAAGATCCCGCTTCATTCAATCATTGCAAAGAGCAGGATGTTTCACGCGGTGAGGTGGTCCCACCTCACATCCAACTGCACCCCATGGAAGACCAGTTTAACGTAGCTGAATATAGGCTATCCAGCCATCTTCTCAGATGGAAATGAACAAACAAACAAACACACAGGACCCGATGCTTGGAATTCTCTTCCTTCTGAAATTCGAAGTTAAAAGCCCATGTACTCTTTTAGGAAAGCTGTAAAAACAATGTTGCTTTGTGGATATCAGTAATTTCATTGTTATTGTTAATGTATTATACACGAAATTCTTTCGCAGAAATATCGACGCATTTGATTTATTACGTAATCATGCAATCGACAATGAACTGTATTAGCTGTTCACCTGTACCTCGGTAAGAAAATATTTTGTCATACCTTGCTAATCAGTGATTCAGGTGATCTTACTTTCCGTGGCATATCGGGGGGGGGGGGGGCAAGGGGGGCACGTGCCCCGGGCGCCACTCCTTGGGGGCGCCAAAAAAGAAAAAAAAGAAAAAAAACGAAGAAAAAAAAACGAAGGAAAAAAAAAAAGAAAGGGGGAGGGGGGGGGGCAGAAAACCAAATCAATTGTGTTCACACAAGAATTCCATGTTTTGTAAGCTGAAATACAAAAATTTTCTGCTCGCTCGCTGCGCTCGCTCGCCAAAATTTATATATAACAAAAAAGAAAGAAAAGAACAAAACGTGATGATGACGCGGACAGAATGACAATGTCTATTGTGTTCACACAATAGTCATGTCATTTTATATTCAGCAGGCACGGAGCAGCGGCTGCAATTTCTTTCGTTCTGAAGTGATCGCCGATTGGATCTAAAGAGGGTGCCAACGGTTTCGAACATACGGAGGGGGGGGGGGGCGCAAAAACCCCCAAATCAAACAAGATAAGAACAAAACGTAATGCTCACACGGAAATATTGTATAGAAATTTCGGCTCACTCGCTCGTACTAATTTAGAGTATTTTTTCAAGGCCTCAGTTTGTTGGTATAAATCGTCATCTTAAAGGCCGTCACTATATCTTGATTAGAATTGTAAGATTTAATAAGCAAAAAATGACAAGAATTGCATGTTTTGTAAGCTGAAATACAAGAATTTTCGGCTCACTCGCTGCGCTCTCTCGCCAAAATTTACATAAAAAAAGAAGATAAGAACAAAACGTGTTGATGACGCGGACAAAATGACAATGTCTATTGTGTTCACACATGTCATTTCATATTTAGCAGGCAAAATGTTACACGGAGCAGCGGCTGCAATTTCTTTCGTTTTGAAGTGATCGCCGATTGGATCAAAAGAGGGCGTCAGTGGTTTCGAACATGGAGGGGAGGGGGGGGGGGGGTGGGCGGGGCGCAAAAAACCAAATCAAACAAGATAAGAACAAAACGTAATGATGACGCGGAAATATACAAATTTCGGCTCACTCGCTCGTACTAAATTAGAGTATTTTTTCAAGTCCTCAGTTTGTTGGTAGAAATCGTTATCTTAAAGGCCGTCTCTATATCTTGATTAGAATTGTAAGATTTAATAAGCAAAAGATGACAAGAATTCCATGTTTTGTAAGCTGAAATACAAAAATGTTCGGCTCACTCGCTACGCTCGCTCGCCAAAATTTATCCAAAAAAAAGATAAGAACAAAACGTGATGATGACGCGGAAATATACAAATTTCGGCTCACTCGCTCATACTAATTTAGAGTACATTCAAGTCCTCAGTTTGTTGGTATAAATCGTTATCTATAAGGCCGTCACTATATTTTGAGTAGAATTGTAAGGTGTGATAACCAAAAAATGACAAGTATTCCATGTTTTGTAAGCTGAAATACAAAAATTTTCGGCTCGCTCGCTGCGCTCGCTCGCCAAAATTGATCAAAAATTATTACATTTAAATAACCCTCAAAAGACCCCTTTTAAGTGCTTGAAAAAGCACATCATGTGGACTTTTTTTTAAAGTCCCTACCGCGATGGGATTGGGGTTGAACACTTTTTCAGAAATTAGGGGCGCAATTTTCGCACTTGCCCCGGGCGCCATTTTCTCTAGATACGCCACTGCTTACTTTGTATAAACATTTAGGCACAACAGAAAAACTGTGTTAGGGAGATATCTTCGTCGCGACGATATGAGACAAAAGATTGTCGCCAATCGTCCCCGACGATCCAAATTTTGGGCCTCATGTGCTCATTACTGCGCTCTTTTTGGCTCATTATAAATATCAACAAAAGATGGTTCCGACGAGTCGGAACGAAGTCGTCTCTTTTCGTCGCGACTAATCAATTAAAGAGGTCTTTTGTCGATCGGCGAAGCGTTTCAGTGATTGTTCAAACGTCGCACATCGTCCCCGACGACTGCGTATTCAACTTGACTAACCGTTTTGTAAAGGTTTTGGTGATGGTTTCGCGTCGCTCATCGTCCCGACGATTGACCATTGAATTTAAATCACCGTTCCGTGGCGAGTTTGTTAATCCATAATTGTTCAAACGTCGCACTTATCGTCCCGACGATTGTCCATTCAACTTGAATCACTGGTCAGAGACGCGTTTAGTAATTGTTAAAGCGTCTCGCATCGTCCCTAGGCTTGCCCATTGAACTTAAATCACCGTTTGGTATGAGTTTGAAACGTCGCACATCGTCCCGACGATTGCTCATTCAACAATAGAAATTGCTCGATGCTGAGGTGTTTATTTTTTCTAACATCGCGAGTGGTCCCGACGATTGCCCATTGAATTGAAATTGTCGTTCAATGATTGCCACCAGGGTAATTCATCTTCTATGAAGCCTTGCTCTTATGTTTGCCATACTTGTCTGTAAACATTACAAAAACATCGTAACGAGATCCGATGGCTGTCAGACTCCCGAAATTCTTGAATGAATCATGAAAAAAAGAGTGATGAACGTACATTATTATCTTTCCACAAGTCCAGAGCTTGAAAGAAATCATCCGGCATTTATTTTATCATCGTACGGAGTTGAATATCATTGTTATTCATTTCCGAACGTCAAAGCAAATTTCCGACACTAATATTAACATCTTTCAGAGCTGAATATTATTGCTATTCACTTTCGAACGCATAAGCAAATATCCGGCATTTAGATCATCGTACGGAGTTGTATATCATTAGTAGTCATTTCCGAACGTCAAAGCAAACATGCGATATTTATTTAATCACCGTGCGGAGTCGAATATTACTGTTATTCATTTCCGAACGCAAAATCGAATTTCTGACATTAATTTTAGCACCGTACGAAGTCGAATATTACCGTTATTCATTTCCAAAAATAAAAACAACATCTGACATTTATTTTAGCATCTTATACGGAGTCGACTGTTACCGCTGTCCCTTTCCAAAAGTAAAGGCAAACATCCGACTTTTTTGGTGGCCCGACGTGCGTTTTTGGTGGCCCCGGTCCACCGAGCCACCGTTAGTGTCGAGCCCTGGACCATAGGTGTATACCTCACTAACCTCAGCTTGTTGGGGAAACTTATACTGCCATACGAGGGGAGATGCTTTCATCTCTTCTAGAGAGCTTCCCTATGAGCGAATGAAAATCTTTGTTTGGCATTTTCATTTCTATACTCCATAATCATTCGTTGTTTCCAAACATTTTCATGATGTCGGTATTTCAATATCATAATATTTTTCTTAATGTATTCCATTTTCATTCCTTGACCAAAGTCAGTAAGTCCGCCACAAGTACGGTAATCGCTACGTTTCGCGCAGTGCAATATGTGCCGAAGTGCGAAACACGTGGTTATCAAGTTCAATGAAACGCGCCGTCCATGCGTGCTTCTTGTTTGGTTTCGTAGTAGCTCCATGGTTACGGCAAAGACAATAAACGGAGGAGGCACTCCGTATAGTGTTTTTCGTTTACAGTAAACAGTTTACATTCGATACAAATAAATTAATAGTCACGTCTTTTACTGTATGAAGATCGCCAAGTCGGGAAGAAGTATCTAGAGGAACTTCTCAGTTGATATGTCCGTTATGTTCATTCTAATTTTCACACGCAGTGGTACGCAGATTTTATGAGTGTGAGATCGAAAGAAGTTTCAATATAAATGTTGCCATGATATTATGTAGGCCTACTGTTGTGTAATTGGGTAGGTATAGCTCTTACACTATAAACTTCAGCTTGTTGCAGCGGCATCTAGGAAAGCGATATTTTCTTCGGCATTCGGGACCTTTTTATATTATCATTATTTTTTTTTTTGACACGTGATTCGATTGTATAAGTATGAAGCGACGAATAACCCCTTTGTTTTGTTTTAGTGTTAACATTAATGTGTAATACACCAATACTGTTCAACGTGTGGTTTTTTACTGTTAAAGAAGCCAAGATAAGGCGACATTTTCATAGAATTATGCCGTTCGGTCGGTTTACAGACTGCTTATAACCTGAAATAGTTGCAGTGCGCGCATTTTTTTTTTGCCACCTGTTTTCGCAGAAATTTACACTAGAAAGGTTGTCAGCTTTTTTTCTTCTGCCATTATTTCCTCTTATATGATTTGTCGTGGCCATTAAGTTAGTTTCAACCTAAAAGATACGTGTCAAGTAGGTCTATTGGTTGCCAGCACGCATTTATCTGACTTGTGCGGTTAAGTCTGTTGTTGTTGTTGTTGTTGTTGTTGTTTTTATCATTCATGGGAGGGGGCAAACAAGAGAGAAATGAGGGAGAGGTGAAATCAGAACAAGGAAACATCTGTTCATTTAGCTGTCACTTATGCCAGCAGTAGTAATTGTCATCACCATTGCTATTCAGATCAGTTTTAGTCATATCCTATAACATTCAATACACGACTATCATCATCATGACATGAGAGAGAGAGAGAGAGAGAGAGAGAGAGAGAGAGAGAGAGAGGAAAAAACCGCCACCCGTTCAAGGCCGTATACAAAGCAAACGAATCGCAAAGTAGATCAACGGGGGGGGGGGGGGGGGGGGGGGGGGCGTTTCATCAACGAGTTCGTCGGAGGTTTTCACCGACAAATTTGCTATCAGCCAATCAGACGCAAGGATTTCAGTAGCTTTTAACAGTTGTCAGTGTAAATCACTGACAAAAAGTTTCATGAAACGGTCCCCAGGAAGGTGGATTTATGGTACAATATTCCGTATGGCACACCAGCAATACAAACAGACACGTTACTGCAAAATAAATGATAGAACACAGCAAGCGAGCAGGCTAGAATCAAACCTCCTTTTGTAGGAAAGTCCAACAAAAGTCTTACAACGTACCTGTAATAGGGGGTTCACACGTACACAAATTAGCATGTTACAGAACTCAATTTTTGTTACCCTTTAGAAAACTCCAGTCTTTTGCACATGTGGACACACACACACACACACACACACAACAGAAAATTAGCGCGAACCAGTAGCGCGATGCATAACCTCAGTCCTGAATGAGCGCGGTATTTGCCCCGGCAGTACTTGAACGGTCGGGTTTAGAAACTTGATTGAGTTCTTTTATTCCCATCATTAACAACAGCGTGCTCTCCACACCACTGTGAGGCACAAGAACAATAGTTTCATCGATTGGCAATTAGCGGGTTATTTTCTGTACGTGTGAACGGTTGCAAAAAAAAAAAAAATCAAGTTTCCGAGGGTGGCTGGAGCGTCTGAACCAAAAAGTGTACAATCCTCGCGTGTACGCTCTTTTGTCTGAGAAGTTGGAAAAAAACCTCGAGTATTGGAGCATGTTCAATAACGCGCTATTTTGCACATGTGAAGGCGGGTATTGATGTATCAGACTCAGCAGGGGGGGGGGGGGGGTGATGAAATCTAGCATTAAAAGAATGAACTACACTGACATACTAAAAATGATAAAACTGGACATGAACTTCATGACCTCTATCCGAGTGCCTCGGACACGGGAAGTACTATGCATGTATGTACAAGCTACATTAAAGTAAAGCATAATGATATAATCATAAACGCTGCGATTCGAAGTGTTCTTCTGTTTTGCTTTCAGCAATAACCAAAACTGTATTTTACGCTCGATTCACAGTGGAGCACTAAATAAATCGAGCGTATAATATCAATACTAACTCTTTAAGAAGCAGGCCTGTGATTTCTCTATTTAGTCTGTTGAAGTATGTCATTGATATGATTTTTTTTTTCAGTCAATTGTGCTCCCCTGACTAAGCTATCAAGAGTATAGCTTTTGTGTTCGGAAACTGGATTCACGCAAAGCATACATTCACCATGTATAGTATACAATGCTCCAATATTGATAAAAGCGGTTTCGTGTGTGATACGTATTCCTCTTTCCGGTGAGTGTGCTGTGAAATCCGGTCATTTTGTTTTATTTTCAACTACATCTCCTTATTTTGTAACTGTGGATGAGACTTTATTTCATTTTCTAAATCATGCAGGATGAGCCATACGTTTATTTTTCGGCATAAATAGATAATTCGCCTTTTTGAATGACGAACCTTCGTGTAATTTTTGGATTAACAGATTTGTTACAGCTGCACTGGGATGTCTTCTAAATTATATTTTGAGGCCACTGAGATCAAGATGATCATGCGTAGGCATATATAACTCTCTACACTTTAATGTACATGAAGTTGATCAATTAAGAAAAAAATTAACATATTTACTCTTGCTTACAATCCAGCACATTACAACGCATTGCACATTAACCTGCCAATGCCCAATAATCTTGGTAACAGCTCGTTATTCCGAAGGTTCGTTATTCACAAGACTCTTTAGTCCGAAGATTCGTTTTTCCGAAGCTTCGTTATTCCGAATTTCATTTTCGAATTAACGAATCTCCGGAATAACGAACCGTCGGAATAACGCCACAATGTTCGGATTAACGAACCCTTTTTCATTTTCGGATTAACGAACCTCGGTATAGGAAATTTGTGTGTTTCAGATTAATGACCCTTCGGAATAGCGAACCTGGGAATAACGAACAGCACCAATAATCTTATAAAGAGAAAGGATGCCCGATATATACATTAAAAATATTGAGGTATAATTAAGATACAGCATTATGTACATAACAGCAACAACAACAACAACAACAACAAAATTAGGATTGAGTAAGCAGACAAGTTTTCAACAATGATTTGAACATAATTTATCAACACTTTCAGCTATACGAATATAGAGAGGGAGTTTATTCCAAAGGGGTGGGGAAATACAGAAAAGGTCCTATATCATCATAGCGGGTATGTGCGGGACCACGTGATATTGGAGAAAAGAGAGAGAACAGGCTGAAGTGGAGGAGCGGAAGGGAGGTAGGATTAATCCATAATATCTATCTTGTAAACAATAAGGATGATTTTAAAGGTGATACGTTGACGTATGGGGAGCCAGTGGAGGGATTGGATAACTGGAGTAATTTGGTCAGATGTTTTCGTCAGGGTTACAAGCCTTGCAGCTGTATTTTGAATTTTGAATTTGGTGCAATACTCGAAGCAGGGAGACCAACAAGAAGGAAATTGCAGTAGTCAAGATGAGAAGTAACAAATGCGGGAATTAGACGTTCGGTGGAAGACTGCTCCGATAACTTACGGATATTATTTATTTTTACAAATACCCCTGAAGCAGCAGAACGACATGAGTTCTTAATGTGTGTGTTATTCTATTTGTTCGGGGTTTTTTTAATTTAAGATGCTTATCTACCATAACTCCTAGATCTCTGACGGACTGGGAGATAAATTTTTGTGAGAAAACTAGCCCGCCTGACAACTCTGATTTAACAGAATTCAATTTCAAATGATTATCGCGAGACCATCGCTTAATATCACCAACACAACTACACTGTTAGAAAAAAATCAACAAGGTTGTTTAAAATTTTAAACAACCACAAGTTAACCGGTGAATCGCTCAACTGTTGTTTAAAAATTAAACAACACGTAGTTGTTTAAACTTTTAACCCTTTGTTGTTTAAAAATTCTAAACAACTGTTGTTTAAAAGAAATTTAAACAACTGGGTTGTTTAAAAAAGTTGTTTAAAAATTTAAACAACTGTTGTTTAAAAGTCATTTTATACAACTGGGTTGTTTAAAAAAAGTTGTTTAAAAGTCTAAACAACTGTTGTTTAAATGTAATTTTATACAACTGAGTTGTTTAAAGAAAGTTGTTTAAAACTCTAAACAACTGTTGTTTAAAAGTCATTTTATACAACCGGGTTGTTTAAAAGTAATTTTATACAACTGGGTTGTTTAAAGCAAATATTAAATATTCATGTTTAGAATTTATACAGTTCTTAATCCCATATTACTGTACAACTCACATGTATATAAGCACAATAACACAAATGTTTATTTTTTGGCCAATTATATATTTCAGCACATTTTCACTGTCTATATCACTGACATCGTATCATTAGAAAACCTTCAATCGGTCAATATGTCCATCGATGTGCAAACTTATTACAAATAACAAATTGAGCCAATCAAGAATTGTCTCATCCATTTTCAGAATATATACAGAGTAACAATTCTTCTTATACAGTTAACCTTTGATAAGTCGAAGTTCTCGAGAACCGAGGAAAATGTGTTGACTTGCGCGGATTTAGTAAAAATATGCAGTTTGACTGCAGAGGAAAAATCACGAGCTTTTGTTATGCGTGAGTTAAGTGATTTCCCAGCTGAATTGACCTCGACTCATCTAAAGCTTAGTGTATTGTCAAATGTACATTTTGATTCCACTTACATACAAATGGGGCGCTTAACGCCTAAAAAATCACATTTCACAATATTTCAACTAAACTGCAATGGCAAATTGAATTTGAAACATGCAATAATTAAAGAATTAATTATTATGCATAACATGGATATGTTCAGCTTGAGATTATCAATACCTGTGCCACATTGAATATTTTGTTGCTTCATTTCTCATATTGTGTGGGTGCATGGGGACCATCAGTTGCCCTCAGATGGGTCCAAAAGGGCTAACTGAATGAACAGTACACAGAGAATGTAATTTTTCAGAATGCTTTTACAGTCCAATGCACACCTTACAGACACATTATCCAGTTTTATAGTGATCATACCCTGACAAGACAAGATAAATCTTGAATGAGTCTTATTTCCTGGAATAATTATCTGATTTTCTTAGAACCACTGACTTTGTTCTTGAAGTGTTTGTCACTATTACATGCGCTTGGAAATCTCATAAGCGAAGCATAAGGGAATGGCCCTCTAAGGATTTGCTTTTCTGTCCCAATACTGTACTTTGTTGTCCCACTAAGAAAATATTACTGAAGGTATTGCACTACACAGCTTCTCTATTAACTAGATCATTTTTAACAATGTTCAATTTGATGTAACAACATTTTGAATCATTTCAGTTGCAATGCTTTTGGGGAACATCTGCAATAGTAAGTCAGGGGTTATTAGATTATATTTCCTTGACAGTACAATGATGACTGTAAATATACTGCAGATGGAGAAACCATTCAGACTAAGAAATAAGTTTTATCTCTTGTGAAAATTCTACTCCATACCTATATTCAGCCTATCTGAACAGACCAAATAACATACACAGTACATTGTAATTATAATAAAATTTACTCCTGTTTACTGGTGTAATTTGAGAAGTCATACCTGCTATCAACACATACAGTTTTTTTTCTTCATAACTGGGATGTGCCAAGTACAGCACATCTGTCCAGCAAAGATCATCTCTGTCACTCCTGTGATAGAGATGGCAGTAATGAAGATTACTCTATATACAATGAAATAAATTCAAAATGGAAATATACATTCTATGAAACAGTTCATCTTGAATTTTATGAAGGCCACATTCAGTACAGAGTGTCACCTCCATTATGCTCAACAGATATGAGGTTTTAATTTCACAATTGCTATATTTCTGAAAATTGACTGTCATGCTTCAGTGTAAACCTGTGAAGATCTTGCCCAATATTTCATTAAGTCACTACTATGCAAAATACCCTTTTTAATTCATTTCTAGCCCATCTTTATCACAAGTTTTCAAGGGCCAACATTACCCACTAATAGAACAATCTTCTCATGACCTTTGATCTTTCCATGTGACATGTATCCATTACTTATTGAGTTATACACAAATAAAACATAGATACCAAACCTTTGCTTTGACGAATGACCTAAAAATCAACTTTGTCAATTAAACTTCTGATGACCATGAAAATCTCATTCTACGCATCTAATCTTTCTGATTTGAAGAGTTCAGGTATGTCCTGATCTCTCTCACAGAATTGGACATCACTTTACCAGGCATTTTGTACACAACTGTCTCCAAGAACTGCCAGGCAGCAAAACATTGAGCCTGGTAATCTACATCTAGGACATAATGCACTTTGAATGCACAGTCCACAGCCTTTGTCAAAGTTGGAAACAAGAATCCCTGTCTCTCTACAATAGGGGGTTTTCGCAAGCACAACGCGGCCGGGAGTTAAGCGTGTCGTGTGCGAAATTTGCTTCTGCACATGATCAAATCTGAGGAACGTCCCGTCCGGGAGAAAACGAGTACGGTACTTGGCCAAAATAGCGTTCGGTCCCGATGCTGGGCAGGAGTGAGCCAGCCAGTCAGCCATCCAATCAGCGATCTTGTCCCCACGCCTCCGTCCTGTACAGGAAAGCGAAACTGCATAGATATGGGGACGGGAGTCAGAGTACGGGGACTGTCACAAGTGATCGCTTCCTCGTATTCTCGGTCTTCGCGTCGTGTAGCGAAAACTTCCTAATGACAAAGGTTTGCAGTGGCTTCTTCCAGGATCCTCCCATCAGCAAGATGAAGGGCTGTGGTCTCTGCTTCCTGTCAATTTGTCCAATGTAGAAAGTCAGGTCTGTGCCCTCCTGTAAAATGAAATGGAAGTGGAAATGAAACATGCATATACATCTCGATAAAATCTTGAAATAATCTACGCAGAAGTGTTGGGTTGAGGCATTGGTATAATGAAGTCCATCAGAACAGATATATTTCCCACACCTCTCCAATGTTCAAGGTAGAGTTCATAATAAAGTGCCTGGCCAAATTCTGCAACATTTCATTTGCAAACATATACCCTAAATTGGGTATTCTATGTAGTATATAAGATCCATGTATTACATTTTTTATTCTTGCAAGGGCTAACATGACCTGGCTGAATGAATTTTCAACTGTGTGGCCTATGGGAACTTCTGAAAGGCAATTAATTTTATTGCTGGCAAGCCCAGGCAAAAAGTATTATCAAACAAAAACTACTTCTGAATTGCATTTCATTATTTTGGGTAAGTTACTCTTTCCAATACTAGTAGTATAACAATTTTGTCCACTTACATTGTAGGAACATTAAGGAGTATGCGAGGTCTTTTTTCTTTTTGGTATGGGGGGGGGGGGGGGGGGGGGAGACACCCTGTATCACATTGGATATATATGAGTGGTATGTGATATATTTCCAGCATCTTGCTGAATATAATGATACCATAGGTCAAGTGCAATATTTATTAATGAATGGAATATTCCTTACTGGCGACATATGGGACCAATTTTGCATTTCATGCGAATTTTTTCCCCTTTCTATCAAAATGAAAAGGACATAATGATATTGGACAAGTGTGTGATTGAGCAGTCAGGCACAAAATAAAGTAAATATGTATGTTGACTATGTAATATAAGATTTTTTTTTTCATTAAAAAAAATTATTGTGATTCACAGCATACATTAGCAACATAGTAAATTTGCATAAATATGTAGAATCCATGGACTAAACTAACAAATGAAACAGCATAAACTGGAAATTTCTGTAACTATGGACCACAGCTTGATGATTTCTATATTTTGTATTGCAATGTCAAAGTCCATCTCATCATTTTAATAAGAGGGCAACACATCACTTGTTTTAGAAGATTAGCCTCCGAACAGTTAGGTACTTACAGGTTGAAAGTCGTAGAATAACTCCAACGACTCCTGAAAGGAGCACTTGCCCCACACCCTCGCAGTCCAGCCTCGGCAAACTAGCAGCAGCATGCTGAATGCAAGCATCTCTTTTTCCTCTGTGGAGCAAAATGTATGACACAGGGGGAGTATTTTGAATGATAAGAACAAATATACCCTTTAAAAATATTTACACAATCAAGGCTGATAAAGAGAAATGCTGACAAGTATCAGCTCATATTCAGATGCTAGCTTATGTACTTATATTGTACTTGATTGCAACCAGGATTACTAACTGTGTGTATGTGTGTGTGTGTGTGGGGGGGGGGGCTGTTTTAAAGTTGTTTGGAGGGTATTGTAGAAAATACTACACATTTTGAATGAGGGACTGATTCTGGCAACGGCATTTAATACCAAGACGGGCAAGTAATTGTGGATAAGTAGAGCCAAACTTGTAAGGCCAAGCATTAGAATTATAATGCTGTAATAATCATCATGCTATTCTACAAAGCAGCAATCAGAGTTACCATGAACTTGGATGAAAGAAAGTTGAATGGTGTTGACAGCCAGTGCCTTAATAAGAATAATCTTGCACTACTGTTAAGTGCTTAACAAAGACTATTGCAATATGAATGACATTTGGGCTTTTGCAGGAGGTTCATGTCATATTCTGGCATTGCATAAAGCAAGATCAGTTAATATGCATATATCTTAATTAGATTAGCAAGAGCAAGGGATGTTCAAGGTCCAGTGATTTGTATTCCAAGTAGTAGGAAAAAGAATGCAAAAACTTTAATACACATGTAGTTCATAAAAGACTTCTCTGTTAATGTTATCCTATAATGACAAAAGCTTGATTATCATGTGAGTTGATCAGGCAGTGGAGAAGAAAAGGGGAATGGTAGATGAAGGAGGCAAGGACAAACCGTCCAGAAGTTTCAGTGTACATGAACTGTGTGGCAGTGGGGTGCTATAATGTGAGAGAGGGGAAGGTGACAGCCTCTCCCAAATAATTGTCCAAGCTGTAGTTACAGTCATTAAAGCTGCACTACCGCATGTGATACAAGGAGCGAAAGAAGCTTGTATGAGCACAATTAAAGATGTTCTGAATCCACATGTCATCTCTTGAGGATTCAGTTCCAGCAGGACGAGGTCCAACATGAGCTAAGGAGGGACAATCTCTGCCTGACTGGCCTGCCAAAGGGGGCTGAGGAGACAGAGGAAGAGCTTACTGAGGGCGAGTCAAATGTTGCCAAGGAAGTTGGCTTAGACATTTGGAAAGAGGACATCTCATCTTCATGATCTTGTCATCATCTTGGGGAAAAGGCAAGAAGGAAAGAGCAGGCAGATCGAAGTCCACTTTATTGCAAACAAAAGGAACAAACTGTATTCTGGGCATTCTAGTCTGAAAGGAAAAGAGAACATGAAAAGTGTGTACATCAATGAAGATCTAAAGGCATGCAATGTGTCACTCGATCAGTGCATGATAAATGCCAAGGAAGCTCATGATGTCGAATCGGCAACAAAACCAAATACGGGAACATGACATGCAAGTTGAATGATGGACAAAGCAGAGTCATCAAGAGCCCGGATGATCTCTTTGATATTGGCCTTGAAATTACAGATCCATTTCAGTTTTTGCAGGTTTTTGCGAAAGTCTTAGAAATTAATTAACAAGCATTGAATGAATTTCTCGGTCTAACAATTTTTTTTTTATAGTCATGTACATACTGAAAGTATTTTGTTAATGTTGTTAATAAATTCACCTCAACTCAAATGCAAAAAAGGAAAGGGTGGTACTGGGGCTGTAGATTAGAATCTCTACACAGAGCAATACTATTTAAAATGTACCTTGGGAAAGGCCATCGGTGTCACCCGTGTGACGAATAAGCAGCGTTTGCTACGATGGACATCTTGATTCCCCATACTAGAGTACTTTGTCAGCATACATGGCCATGCTGCAAACATCCTGTCTTCAGCCATGATCTCCTGGCTGAAGTCTTGCTTGATCTGTACAAATTAGGGAACAAGATTGCATTATGGTTGTAATCATATTAAGGGTGGCCCGGCCAGAAAGAATGCTATAAACCAAATGGAAAAAAATAAAATACTCAAGTTAATAACAAAAACATAAATGGAGTGAATTATGCATGATCATTAGCTTCTGCAAAAATGTTCATTATAAACATTTTTCTCACAAGTTTGTGTGAATTTGCACAATGTGCTTCGTTTGGCATGGAAATCTTGACAGACTGAGAAGAAAGCTCTTAATCTTTGCATAGAAACTTATGCGAAAGTGACAAAAGTGCCAAAAATTGGTTCCAAACCACCTACCTACACGAAACAAATAGAACTCTACTAAGGTGGTATATTATTACTACAGGCATTAAGTTTACGTGTGGTGCATAGACTATATTGTGCGTTAAAAACACCACAATCTGTTTTCTGTCTTTATTTTCATTTTCTATAGGGGTTCTAGGCCTTTTTTTCTACTGGAAGCTTACGTAGACCTTAATTCATCGAGCATCATTGGTGGCAATGATGCTCAGTGTTGCTCCAGCAAAAGTAGCAGAACTTAACTTGCACTTTAGTATTGGATTTTAGGGGGTTCGTTATGTTTACAGTAGATTTTAATAGTACAGTTGGACATAGCTACTACTCATCGACCGCCTAATGTTTATTTGCTTGATAAGAATATTTAACACTGAAATTCATGCAAAAAACTTGACCTACATGATTGAGAAAATCCAGAGCTATATAGGCTATCAAATGCCTTTGTTCCCTTTTCGATTCGAAGTTTCAGTGCAAAAATATTGCCATCGAACTTGCATGGCCTCGTTTCAGCTCCCCGCGGTAACGCTCCTTATTGAGATCGACCGCTGTTTTTGCATTGACAATGCACGCAAACCGAGTTGTATTGAACACCGTGTTGTACGAAGCTTTTTAGAAACTTCCATAGACATTTACATTACGATTCGGTGAAAATATTCATTCGAAGTTTTGTCCTTGATTAAAACCATTAACTTTGTTAATGAACGGTGAATTTTCGCGTTTTCCCACACCATCCTCATCAACAGTCAAAGCCAATCCATTTTTATGTGCTTTGCGTGCAGTGAAGTGCGTACTATGCATTCAGTGCGCCAATTTACACGGTCGGTTTATTACAAGAGGATGGTCCTAGGGCTATCATCAGCCGACCATCTGGCATAAGTTCTAACTATGAGGTAGGAAATGATCGAGACAGGTCATTGTGTAATTGAACTTAGATAGCACTAGCAGTCTAAAATATAGGCCCTAGCCCTTGACTAGGCCCTAGTACTAGGCAGCATTACCTAGCTAGGCCCTAACCGTCACGTTAGACCCTATGCCTAACTAACTTGTTAGATTTCTACATCATCGAACTCGGACACTGCGCCTATAATTGTGCATGATGTGATACGGTGCCTGTAATACAACTTAGAATAGTCTGTAGGACCTACAACGAATATAGGCTACTGTACTGTGTCAACAATGGGAATATTCCTTACGCTGATTTAGATGATTAGTTTTTGTAAAAGAAATTCGTATTTTATGTGAAGTTTTGAAAATGTATGTAAGGATTGAATTATGCAAGTGTTTATATATACAAGCACGAGTTGGTTGAAAAACATAATGTACGTACCGGTACAGACGACCTAACTTAACGTTATTAACGTTAACAGTTTGTTAGATCTAACGTTACACATGCATGAAGGCGAGGCGTAGCGCAGCTAGCCCGGCCAAGAACCCAAAGCGTGAGCCGTGACTAGCTTCATACATCATGCAAATTACAGATGGGCATGAAGCGATGTAACTATCAGTTAAATAAATAAATACCTTGAAAGTTCTTCTATAGCTAGACCCCATTTGCTGAGAATGTTCGTGACTCCATATAGCTGCATTGCAGTGTGTCACCGCCGTCCATCATGATGAATAGCCGCGCTATCACTGTATTCTTGTATAGCTAGCTAGCTAGACGTACATATACTACACGTGTGATGTACGTGTGTGTGTGAGGCGCGGTGGCCGCCGCCCGGCGGCGATCGATTGCGACGAAGGATACATGCAGGCCCGCTGATTGGTTCATGACTATCACATGACTTTTGCCCATCAATTTTTAAACAACGTTGTTTAATTGTTTGGACAATCATTCCGAATTGTTTTTAAACAACCGCTGTTTAATGCAATCAAGCTCCAATTTTCTATATTTAAACAACATTGTTTAGAATTTTAAACAACAATATTTTAAACAACGAAATTTTACACAGCGTTCTAACAGTGTATGAAGTTTGCAGAGCTCTTCGACGTTGGGTATTTGGTAGTATGATTATGTAAATTTGAGTATCGTAAGATATCTTCACGATCTTTCACAAATATTTCTTAAAATAATGATCAATATTGGATGCCCCCGTTCTACAGCTGATCTAAATTACAGCGAATTATGTGTCCCGTCAATTGGAAACCTTCACAATACCGCAATTTAACCGTCAAACGCAATAGAAATGCCACAACCTAAGGATTTGAATCCTCGTTCATCATTATGGTTTCTATTAATGAAAAAGAAGGGACAGAACAAAATGAGACTAAGACTTTTATGTTAGTGAAATTGATCACTCTCAGCTGCATATATTTTGAAGGAAAATTAATGATTTCGGACATGTGTTAAAAGCATCGTCGACAGCGCGATGCTGCTCCATTTGGCATGTTTGGTAAAGCCTATTACATCCCCTACTCCATTCCCCCTTTCTTTATGAATTTTGGGGATCACATAATAGGGTACGCGCTCTTTTGAAATGAGCCAAGTCTTAGTTAGGCATGTTACCTTTACAGTGATCACACTAAAGAACCCGATTCCACATCATTCTATCTAATCAGAGAATCGAAAAAGATAGCTTTTCTTATTGATGTTTGTAGATAGACCAAATCAGTGTCTCCGTCCCGTGATTACCTATCAGTGACGTAACAGCGCGAATACTATGCCCATACAACTGCTTGTGTTATCATCGGCCTAATCAGTTACACTAAGAAGCTGTCCGTGATGTGTGGTGTTTGCACCAAAATTAGTATGTAAAATTCATACAAATTTTACACTATTAAAATGGCTTACATGATTTCTTAGCTAGTTGGCAAGAGGGATACCCCAACTCACAAGCGAGCGCACCCTCTGCGAGCTGTGTCTAAAACATGTCTCGTTGTGTGTGGTGTTGAATTGCGTGTCTTATTCGATTCTTCTTGTATTGTTCCGCCAGGATGGTGTCTTTCAAGACAGCTCGACACTGCTTTCATTGTTCCTGAGAAAGGGTCACCTTTCTTTTGACGGTCAAGCCTTTCATTATTATCGTGGTGAACTTCACTAATCGTCCCCCACGCTAACGTATAAAGGAAGGAAATGCTTTTATTATGTATCAATGCACGCGTAACACCATCAGTATAGGCCTATAAAACGAAAGTTTGACTCTATGTCCCGAACTGTAGGCCCTGTAATAGCAACTATACATGAAGTCAAGTATGGAAACGATGGATTCCCACTGCCAATCAAATCTCTCTCGACAAGGACGCGATCGGAATCAATCTGGATGTGATCGATCTACCTTGATCGACATTAGTTTTGGCTTCCTCCTATACACGATATTTTTTAACACTCTGTCGGACTATAGATCATAACAACCAGATTTGATCGGCAGTGGAACCCAACCCTAAGGCGGATTCTTGTTCGAAAAGTAATAGCAGAAAATATCCTACACGAAATTCAGCATTGCATATACCGAAAGACAGATAGAGAGGAAAACATCGAGAAAGTAGTTCCAATCTAGGATTGAATGGAAGGTATATATATGTAACTGAATGCCATAAAAAGATAGATAAATAAATAAACAAGTAGAGCTCCAAAGTTATTCGCTTTGCGACGACCGCCACGTACACAATATGAAAGTGAAGTTGGCTGTATGATTACATATTGCGCATAATGTCCGTTGGTCTGTCGAGGCGGTTGCTCAACCAAAATACGTAGCATTACGCTCTTAAAAAGAAAAGGGTAAAACAGCGTGTTAAAAGGGGCGAGGAGCGACAGCGTTTTCAAAATGTTGTATTCACCCTTTTTCTAGCTGTATCTAGCACATGCTAACGTTGGATTCAGCTGGATAGATAGGGTGAATGCAACATTACCTTAAAAACGCTGTCACTCCCCAGCCCTTTTAAATGTTGATTTACCCTTTTCTTTACGGGTTAAGAGTGTAGGAGGCTAATTTCAATTTCAGATCGAACAGCTAGTCACGAGTTGTTTTGATCGATGCCATGCAATTTGCCGTAATTCGCGATAACGGGTTCGGTTCAAATTTACGAAGGTGATCGGAAATTCTATGTTTAGCGTTCTCGTCATTTTGGTGCAAGTTGGTACATTGTTTAATTTGATAAGTCCCCATGGGTATGAGAATAGGCCCCACACTAGCGCCTGATTCTCTTTATTCGAGACAGTGTGTATATTGGTATTGTGCCATCATCACACTTGTGCTTGTTTTGTTCAAAACAAACTGTCTTTTTCTCCATCCTTTACAAGTTACTTTCAATACGCAGTAGTTCAAAGGATGTTTTGATATACAGGAAGGTAAACGAGTAATTGATGTTCGATCACCGCGATCCCCCGACTTTCAGCTAGAGCCGCGTTGGCCAGCACGCAATGCTAAATCCCTCTAACCAAAGATTCTACGGAACAGTATTACCCAGTGATGAAAAAAAAATCCAACAAATCTTTATTTCCCGTTTTTTTTTTCTGTCTCAAACACTGTCATTTCTCGTTGTAAAGTTATCTTTCGACATTATTGCAATAGTCGGGTAACGGGAAAACAAAACGTAAGGATTTTGTGTTTGATTCCGCACATATTCTCTTTATTTTACATATGTAGAGAAAGAAAGAAAGAAAGAAAGAAAGAAAGAAAGAAAGAAGAAAGAAAGAAAGAAAGAAAGACAGGCAGAAAGAAAGAAAGAAAGAAAGAAAATGATCCCATACTCGTCTAAAGAAGTTTAAGCTTTTCACGCTGCAACCTACTAGGTGACGTCTATTCGGTGCACCTGGCGCTCTCTCAAAATGAGTACTATGTCGCACGTGGAGTTTTCCTGTAATGAGCCAGAGATGAAGGGGATGCACTACTCGGGTCAAATAGGGAAGTTATTTTATGACGGATAATGATTCCTTGGTGTTTTATTTATCTGTTCAGAAAATTCCCGTGTGAAAAAATTAGTAAAAGTGTCCCAAATCACGGTTGCTTCGAGACATTTTTTTTTTCCGTTACAATTTTTTTTCCAACCATCGACTTTACGGTGCGCTTTGCACCTATTGTTCTTGCCCGATCGTAGCCTTTTGTCAAGGCCTTCTCGCTGTACCCCGACCGCCGACCGCGCCATCGCGCAACCCCACTCAGCTACATTTGGCTTTCTTCACCATACAGCGAGAGGGCCTTGACAAAAGGTTAGCCCGATCGAGGCTCCGCTTCCGTTGTAGAGCATAAGATGCTAATGAGCATTGCTCTTGACCCCATTGAAGACAAAAGGCATAGAGCGTGCGGCGGCGAGGGCTTTAGAATTGCGCAATACTGATGAGCTGAGCAAGACTCTGATCGGCGATATACACGCACCACATTTCATGAAGTGGTGATTGGCATGACGCACAATGGCGTTTGAAAAGTGTAGACAAAAAGTACGATATGTATATATATATATATATATATATATATATATACTCAGTATATATATATATCGTACTTATATATATATATATATATATATATATATATATATATATATATATATACATATGAGATATTTTACAACAGCTAAAACACAAAATAGCGAACTTACGACAACTCTCTGTGTGTACATTTACAAAGGTTATTGGCTTCATCCTCATTCAAATAATGATAATAATCAGCTGTTCCCTACTATGTGACAGGCTGTTCAAAGTTTATCTTTGGAGATATACAAGGTTAATTTCCTTTTCGCAAAGACAATTCGTGTAATAATTCATTCGCTGATTCGCCAAATGAATATATGTGTGCTTTTCCCAGTCCAAAGACTTATTGAATAAATTATTGCCGGCAGGGAGAGAAATCGGAACAATAACTGATGCCCATTTTTAACTCGTGTTCTCTTTGTGAAATCTTTTCATCTGAGCACTTTTAGAAGTAGGGCCTATTTGAGAAAATGACAGAAAGCTTTGTCGCTACACAAAATGTGTTTGTTCAATAAGAATGTTTTTCGTGTAGTACGTGTACCTGACAGTTCAGAGGTCAAGTGCGCAAAGAATTTGCCTCAACAGCTTTGCGAAACTCGAATCAGTTGCCTGTATTGAAATGTGTAATCAGAATGAAAAGACTCGGACCTTCACGCCTTGAAACTGAGTACCACAGAACCACACACAACGAAACACACACACAAGAAAGGTGAGCTTCCTCCAATCTCAAGGAATGGATAATCAAGCAGCCATCATCCTTTCTTCGCCATTGATAGCAGGAAGTGACGTAATGGAGCGATGCTGTTGGAGAATCGGCATAAATGTCTGCTACAAGTACTATGTACAAAAAAAATTCAGACCCCCTTTGTGTTCATGTTTTGCCAAAACAAAAGAACCACAGTCAGTGAGACGCTAACTTACTTTATGTCCTATAAACCAGGGCTCCACACTAACTTTTATTTTTGGTGGCCCAAAGGCAAACATCCGTCCTTTTTTGGTGGCCCGATCAGGCCACCAAAGTCTTCATTTCTGAAATTTTGGTGGCCCGATGTGCGTTTTTGGTGGCCCCGGGCCACCGGGCCACCGGGCCACCGTTAGTGTCGAGCCCTGGATAAAATATGGTTACTATAAGTTGAACGTTGAAACTGCCTTTTGCCTCCAGGCTTTTATAATAGCATACAAAGCTTTTATTGTTTGCCTGTATAAAAAAGGCGGGAATACATGTACACCCTTCTCGCAATCATCCTGATCTGATAACAGAGTGATACGTTTGTTTTTTTTTTTGTTATCTTTCCCCCGACCAAGACCGATGCCATTAAAAAAACAAGATCAATGCCATTAAAATAATGACCAAACAAACAAATAAACAAATCCATGCATATAACGAACAGAATATGCGTGTGTTTCATGTTTGTATAGGTTATCTCTTGATGTATAGTAGACAATTGTTTTTATACCGTTTCCTAATAAGTACCTCTAGCGAAAATCCGACTTTTTTTTTTCTTTTTCTCAAGGAGGGAAGTTAACTTCAACGTAAAGATAGCTTACAGCTACATGCAAATGGGGCAATCATACATTCGCATTGTCAATTGTAAATTTGTCGGATGACGCTTATAAACGTTTGATGATTTTTGTCTCCTAAGGCATTTTGGTTATGATTACAGACGTATCTATTTACAAGACATAAGTGATGGTTTAAAGAATTGATCTTCAATTTAGCAAGGATTAGTCTTATAAAGTCATGAGTTCCCTTTACCCATCATGGTTAATGGAACTGCGACATCGTTGAGGTAACCACACCTTTCAATTTTCATAGTTCAAACCTAAATCGTAACATAATCAAAACACAAGCAAAATATCTCAAAATGCTCAGAAGATGGCATGAATCAAAACTTTTTACGGAGATTGGATATGGCAATCTTTATTGACCTATATTTAATACAAGTTTTCCACAGCTATAATTTCCGCCTATGATAGCATTCTGATGATTTCGATTGCGTTTTGAACTCGTACCGAGCTATACTATCGAAACAGCTTTGACCTGTATACATGTAGTTCAATATGAACGAGTGTTTCGGACTCATAACCAACGTTCGTAATCGTAACCACACAGTAACAAATCAAACGAATATTGAGTGACGACTATCTTTATACATAGGCTGCCTGACTGATCACATGGTTTGACTACTACTTCAAGCAGGCTGAAAATAAAAGAAGAATAAATACACTTTTAATAATGATACGATGCTTTACAGCGTATTCACAGTATAATGTTTGCTTGCGTTTCTGTGTGCAATACGGACGGAAAATAAAATGCAGATGGATGCTATTAAATGCTAACACCCAACGCATCCAAATGTTTTTGAAATACATATTATTGTTTTACTATACTGTTTGAAACGTCGAATTTGCGAGTCCATTAAAGGGTTACTACTCATATTATCAGGCAAAATAAAAGTATTAGGATTTTGATTTGCTCGCAAGACTAACGATGCTATGGCGATCGTTCGCAGCAGTGACAATCCGCTTCAATAGATCTATTCAATTATTCTGTTTTCAGTGAAAGAGGAAGGAGAAGTCAACTTTAAACTTCATTAGTTTTCTCGCCTTTTAAACATGTTTTCATGTATCATGCGTGGTATCCCTATTCCTTCTCATGGTAGTGCGTGAGATGGAGCGTGAACGCCGTCGCTAAGCAGGATTGCTATAGCGTTTCGTCCGAGAAAAGAAACAGGTTGTAAGCTTCTCTGATATACAATTCAATGGTACGCGGCAGTTTCTTTTTGAATGGACTCCTATATAATACTAGCTACTTTCAGGAGATTAAGATGGCCACGCGCTTAACGTTTCACATAATAAAAGAACCTTTTTCATCCCCATCCCGACAATAGAAAGCGTCGCCTAAGCAACCACATCCTGTGTACCACCGATGCTTTTCGTCCCGTCTCTTTCGCGTATACTACTGGGAATGTCTAGACCATAAAGTCTTTATAGATCCGAGCATGAATCATAAGAGGGCTTGCTTCAGTCGATTTGAGCGACATCATTAGTCGTCTTTAAGATGACAATAGCCTTTCAAACACAAAGTTCAAAATTGATGCGCCCCTCTAGCCTGATATAACTATCATTCTCATATTCTATATAGACACTGAGGTGTCCACCGCGTACAAAAAAGAGGGAAATTTGGCTCTTGCATAAAAATGGGCAAATGGTGCAATTCTAAGCATACTAATTCTTAGTTGTAAACTTACTAGACATTTGATAGAATGCATGGTACTGAAAAAAAAGCACTTTGAATATGTTTAATGTAACAAACCGTTGTCAAGAATAACTCTATTTAATATCTATAAAGTCAAGAATAACTCTATTTAACATCTAAAATGGCGCATGTCCATTTTGATACATAATATATATACTGAAAGTTAACGTAAAAGACGAAAATCGCAAAATTATAATTAAAGATTACAGGTAACAGTGTATCGTATAAGACTCGATAACGTATTATGATAACATCCATAAGTCGGCTTTCATTGTACACTATTCCGCTGCTATCAAAAAGACACTAATCTAAACATGTAAAAAAGTACAGCCTCAGTATTGCAGTTTCATCAAATCAATGTGCTACATGATGATAAACTGTCCGCATTTTTTTTTTTCGAGGGGCAGAGAAGTATATTCAAGGACTGGTGCTTAAGCATGAAATAGTATAATTGGTTGAGATGAGGATTCAGCTATTAGCCTTTTTACAGATACAACGTACTTTGAAAAGAAAGAAATATTAAAGAGCTTACATTCTGACAGAAATCAAATTCATTTGGTGAAGATCGGTTTCTGAAAATAAAATGGATAGAGATATCCAGAAACAAAGTGAAACATAGCGATCCTTGTAAAAGGCGGGCACCTATATCTCAGCCATTTCAAATCGCACTTCTCTTTGGGTTTTGGATTCACGATGAGCCCTTCCTGTCATACTAAAAAAATAATCATTGTCTGATTATGTCAATTACTATCGCAGTATTTCAAAGTGAAATGAATATCCCTACTAACTAGTTACTACCTGTAAAAGTGGAAATTTTCGCTGTGTTGAAATTTTCGCGAATTCGCGCAACCAGAAACTAGCGTGAAAATAAAAGCACGTGAATATTTTTTGCCTTGCTGTATATTCCTGTGCGTGATGTCTTTATTCCGCGGAATTAAAAACACGCGAATCTCTTCTTACCCGGCCACTAAAACGCGAAAAAATAAGTCGCGCGAAAATATCCACTTTTGCAGTAGTACATGACAGAAACATAATGATGTCTTGAAATTTGTTGCGAAGATGATAGATGAATGTTACAAAGAGATAGGAGGTAGAACATATCCTAACCGCATTCATGCAAGACTAATGATATTGTAGCAATAGTACCCCCCCAAAAAAACAAAAAAAACCAAAAAAAACCCCGCAATAATCATAACAATAACAATAACGATAATAATGATGATAATTGCAAAAAAGTATTCTCTATTTAGAGTAGCCTCTTCAATGCTATCAGTGCTCTAGCTATCAGAGGGCCCGCCTGACATTATTGCCCTATATAGAGTTGCTATAGGACGGAATAGGACGTAATCGCTGCGGGGAGGGAATTGAACTCGGGTCCTTCGACTGGGAGTCGTGAAGCTTAAATATCCACCGTGCCACGGCGCCCTCGGCCCCCCCCCCCCCCCAAAAAAAGAAAGAAAACAATGTTATTTGGCATAAAACAGTCATGATTATGCTTGATTTTTATGGTTCATCCCTGCAATACTGAAGAATTTGCGATTCTTAATATCATTTAAGTATCCGTGGCATAAATAATTATGCTTATTGTAGCTGGCATTCAATGCATATAGTGTAGGCAAAAACTTCCACTCGCATGCTAATCTCTTGGTTCTCGGGAAATTTGCAAAATTATCATGCACGCATTATTCCTCGTTTTACAGTAAAACCTTGTGTTCGCATGTTGCAACTTAAGCGGTTAAAACAATACAAAACCAAAGGCAAGGTTAAACTTCGTCTTCTTTACACATCATTCTTAGGATGATCACTGACATGACAATTTTGTGTGTCCACCGCTTCAGAAAGATTAACTGTCTTATAATTTGATCGACATTGTGGGATTAACATCTGCAGGAAGAGAACCTGAAGCATATTCCAAAATTCGGTTCAATATATTAGGCGCCAAATCTTCAAATTTCATTCTATGTTGACGAATTCATATACACGGACGAAAGGAGAATGGTTAGCAATGTATACAAATTTCCGTCAAACTTCCAATGGCCCATTTGAAATATTATGCAACATGTAGGTTGATTGTCAGATCATCATAGTGATCAGCAACAGTGTGAATACCGCTGTGCCAGCGTGTAGTCATCACAACAAGCAAGAATAGCTTTTTCGTATAATGTAAAAGCACGTCAACAGTACGCGGCAGTTTCTTTTTGAATGGACTCCCGCTATCTACTTTCAGGAGATTAAGTTTGCTACGCTGAACGTTTCACGTTTCATAAAAGAACCTTCTTCATCCCCATCCGGACAATAGAAAGCGTCGCCTACATCATCATCCCCATCCCGACAATAGAAAGCGTCGCCTAAGCAACCACATCCTGTGTACCACCGATGTTGTGTGTTGTTCTTTTAGTTTTGTGGAGCTCTCTGCCGGGTGTGCCGGGTGGGTAATTTACTCCAAAAAATATATTCAATTTAAATATACACTTAAATTCAATTATAAAAACCTACACTACTTCTAATTATTTACAAAATCTAATAATAATAATAATGATGATAATAATAATAATAATAATAATAATGATAATAATAATATCTATATATATTTATATATATATATATAATATACTATATATATATATATATAGATATGTATCAATAAAAGGGCACACGTTTTAAGAAAAGATATCGCCTGCCTATACTCCTGCACCGACATGCAGGGTTACGCCGTTCCCGTCGGCAAGCAGGTAGAGGACCCGCCCGCCGACGCCGGTGAAGTCTCGGCCTTTCCCGGGGGCAGGCGCCTCTAGTGTTAGCCTTTATGATAGGCGAGGACATCATGGAAGAGGAGGGATGATAGAAGAATAGAGGAAAGGGTGAGGACAGAACAGAGAAAACAGACACCGATGCTTTTCGTCCCGTCTCTTTGTTGGGTATGTCGGAGCACTAGACCATAAAGTCTTTGTAGATCCGAGCATGCATCGTAAGAGGGCTTGCTCCATTCAGTCGATTTGAGCGACATTATAAGTCGTCTTTAAGATGACAATAGCCTATCAAACACAAAGTTCAAAATTGATGCGCCTCTCTAGCCTGAAATAATTGTAAACTTACCCCACCGTTTGAAAGAATGCATGTAACTGAAAGAAAATATCTTTAATATGTTAAATGAAACAAACCATTGGAAATCGGAGAAATCTCTCCACCTGAAGCTTAACAATGTATTGTTATGTCAATAACAGTCAAGTTTCTTTACAACTCGTCGTAGCTACCATCAACCTTCTTGGCGACCATTTCTTCGCACTTAGCCGGAAAAGGACAGCTGAAACAAGTTCTGCAGTCGAATTCCCGTTTGAAAGCTGGACAGAATCTCTCCTCCAGCTCTTAAGTATTACAGGACGACATAGATTTTAGCAATTATATTACAACCATCACGAAGGCCGACGACCAGTTGAAGTAAATGCCGCAACAGAATAAAAAGGTAAACCCGGTGTTAAAATACAAAGATTTGATTCAATGGTGTGTCAAAGAACACAAATATCAATGTATTCTACAGCAACAAAAATGACAGAAGTTAACGGAGTTTGACAAAGAACGACGACCAGCTGAAATAAGTATTAGAATGTTAGTCTAGTTCCCGTTTGGAAGTCGGACAAAATCTCACCACCTGATGCCAAACAATATTATATCAATAACAGTCAAGTTTCCTTACAACTCGTAGCTACCATCTTTTAATATCATCACAAGCCCCTTTTTACACTTTCACGGATTGCTTCACGGATGACCACGGATCGTCATCCGTGGTGTTCCGGTATGCAAAATATCGATTTTCCTTTCAATGCCGGTGTGAATGCGGTCCCAACTGGTTGTCTACACGGACAAGTACGGAAGCTACAAGGACAAGTACGGTGCCTACTCGGACAGACAAGGAATGAACGCGGACCACAGCGGAAACGATACAGAGCTAACACGGATATCAAGGAAGAGCACGGATGCAACTGGGTCCCTTCGCGGTGTTTACGCGGATATCCCCAAAAAGTTGACACATTACATTTGCTTTTTCTTTTGATACTTTATCATTCTTGGGCGACATGCTTCCAGAGCTAAGTAATATGTAACAAGCACACCAGAAAATCTACAGCAGATTACATACGCATCTGCTTGTCAACATCATAATGGCATATCTCTTTGTTGCAAAATCTCATTTTGCGGGAACATAACATCATAAACAAAGCAAAACAAACTAAGACAAATCAACCCCCCCCCCAAAAAAAAAAAAAAAAAAACAGCAAGAAGATGTGTGTGGGTCACTGAAGATTCTCATGCGATATAAACCTACTAGAGGAGTCGATTGGCTGTACTGATGGGTGAAAATGTGAGCAAATTTCATTGACTTTCTGAGCTTGTATTGGCAAAATATACACGAATTTCTCATCCCGGATGGAGCCGATGCTAATACGGACTTTCCGATGTCTTCACGGAGGCAACACGGAGTAGCCGGTGCCTACAAGGAAGGAATACGTATGCAACACGGAGTAGACGGTGCCGACAAGGAAGAGTTTGTATTGATTTCCATCCGTGATGTCCGGGATGAAAAATTAAGCAAGCTCATTTTTTTTTTTTTCGGCGGACATGCCGGATGATCAAGGATAATGTCGGATGACTTCACGAAGTCAACACGGTCATGCCGGAAATAGTACGGATGATCCCGGACCGACGATCCGTGGTCATCCGTGATGCAATCCGTGAAAGTGTAAAAGGGGCTTATAGCGACCAATTCTTCGCACTCGGCCGTGAAAAAAAAAAGAGTTCCGTGTGTGTGTGTGTGTGTGTGTGTTTGTGTGTGTGTGTGTGTGTGTGTGTGTTCCCGAAATTAAGACATCATCTCCCGAAACATAATGGCAAGTGAAAACATTTGCATAATTTTCCTTTGGTGCTAGTTTCTGGTTGCGGAAAGTGGGTGAAAAAAAATCCGCCTTTACAGTAAAGTTAAAAGGCGAACGCAGATGACATTCTATGGTATGTTGACAACATGAAATCAAATTTTTTCTTTGTTTTGTTTCTTTTTCTAAGAATAACAAACAATAAGAACAATTAACAGGGATCGACAAAAGCGGGATGGACAGCTGAAACAAGTTCTTCAGTCGAATTCCCGTTCGAAAGCTGGACGGAATCTCTCCTCCCGCTCTAAAATTTTACAGGACGACATAAATTTTAACAATTATATTGCAACCATGACGAAGGCCGACGACCAGTTGAAGTAAGTGCCGCAACAAAGTAAATAGGTAAACCTGGTATTAAAATACACAGATTTGATTCAATGATGTGTCAAAGAACACAGAAATCAATGTATTCTATGCAGCTAAAAAAATGACAGAAGTCAACGGAGTTTAACAAAGAAAGACAACCAGCTGAAATAAGTATAAGAATGTTAGTCTAGTTCCCGTTTGGAAGTCGGACAAAATCTCTCCACCTGAAGCTTAACAATTAATTCGATAACAGTCAAGTTTCCTTACAAGTCGTCGTAGCTACCATCAACCATCTTAGTGACCAATTCTTCGCACTCGGCCGTGAAAGAGAGTTTCGTATTTTACCGAAACCAAGACATCATCTCCTGAAACATAATGGCAAGTGAAAACATTCGCATAATTTTCTTTTTGCGCTAGTTTCTGGTTGCGCAAAGTGGGTGAAAAAAAATCCGCCTTTACAGTAAGGTTAAAAGGCGAATGCAGCTGACATTTTTTGGTATGTTGACAACATGAAATCAATATCCCTTTTTTAGCATAACAAACAATGAGAACAGTCAGCAGGGATTGACAGCTGAAACAAGTTCTGCAGTCGAATTCCCGTTTGAACGCTGGACAGAATCTCTCCGCCCGCTCTAAAATTTTACAAGACGACATAAATGTTAACAATGATTACAACCACGCGAAGGCCAACGACCTGTGGAAGTAAATGCCGCAACAGAATAGGTAAACACGTTGTTAAAATACAAATATTTGATTCAATGTTGTGTCAAATAACAAAAAAAAAAAATCAATGTATTCTACAGCAAAAGATATGACAGAAGTTGTCGGAGTTTGACAACGAACGGCGACAATCAAATAAGTTTTGCAACGATGGTCAAGTTTTCGTTTGTAAACCGGACAATATCTCTCCGCCGTGTTTCCTACGCGTAAAGACAAGATAATACAAATTCAATGTCTATCGAATGCGGTCAAGTCTCCTTTCACATCGCCGTAACTACCATTTGCACAACAGACGGAAAGTCAGCCTGTTATTCACAATTATCTATAGCAGCGAGAATATATTTTTTTTTCTCGTGAAAACACAAAACTTCCCATTCATTATCGTACTCGGCATTGCGAATCATATCACCCTGCGGATTAGCTGTAGCCACGCGTTTTGGACGTTGCTCGACGATGAAACAGAGACGGAATTTCGGTGGTACAGTAATGGTAATTCGTCGGGACGATATGCGACGTTTTAGATCACACGGATAACGGGCTTTATGCTGTGACAAGTAAAACTGAACAAAACATAAACTTGAACACGAACGGCATTGAAACGAAGCCATATAGTCAGAACGTTTCCCGACGGTTGAACAATGATTCGTCGGGAACGATATGCGACGTTTTTAACAAAAAGAAACGCAAGGCACAATAGAAGCCGAACTTTGAAAATAGCTAGTAAGTCGGGACGAAGAGCGACGATTAGTGAAAGGGAATCCTTTCTCTATCGTCGCTTATCGTCGGGACGAATAAACAAAGGTATGAATAGAAAGTACGTGTATTCATATGCACGGTTGCTTATTCATATGCACGTGACGCCTGTTCATATGCAAATCATCAAACATGCACAATGCGACATCGTCGCGACGAAGATATCTCTCTATCAGGTTTTTCTGTTGTGCCTTAGTGAAAGCAGACATACCTAACCTTTCCCTTTCTCCTTTCAACTATCCTCTCGCTAGTCATGCAAGTCATCCCTCCCTCCTATTCTCCTTCCGGTGTGTATCATGTACACTGTACGAGGGCTGCACGCAAATCAAGCCACGCTTATGCTGTAGCCCCACTTTATTATTCATTGTTGTATGTTTGTTGTACGTTTTGCTGTGTATTGTCCAAAGGCAATGAAGAAAAATATGTGTACAACTTATGTTTATGTATGTACATGAATGTGCATGTACAATGATGATACAGAAACCAATGAATCAAATCAAATTGCATAATACATGGGACAACACTAGAAATCACTAGTTAGTGAATTATTTTGGCACTCATGGCAAATACTCTTCCAAGTGTTAGTACATTCAGAAGATAACTTACCACTAATACTACTATTACTACTGTTACTACTGCTGCTACTACTACCATTACTATACTGCTACTACTACTACTACTTCTACTACTACTACTACTACACACACACACATGTAGGCACTACATGTATTTCCATTTTGTGGTACCAGGCCGGCAGTCATGGAATTGCTGTTTGGTACAATGCTATCTATTTCCCGTAGCAGCTGGCAATTAATTCACCTTGTCTCACGTTTCTGTTATCATTATCGGAATAAAAACATCAGAAAATGAATTATACATGTACTTCAGTTTCCTAGATAACAACTAAAGGGTTTATTGGACTATATATGACTCAACGTGCTGTTTATTACAAATGCTGCACGCCTTTAAAATAAGCTCCGTGGAATTTCAGAATTATAACTTTGAAATAGGGCCTACATGAAAATTAGCCTTTAACCTGCCTTGCATAAATCACTCTGTACGCCCTAATAAAGTAAATTATTGTTTGACATTTGTAGATGTAGATTTCAAGGTTCAACTCTGAATTCTGATGCATTTATTGCTTTAGTAAAGTATAAACAGAAAACTGAATATGCTTTAGCACAAAAGAAAGGAAAATTGCAATGCCATTTGAGGAAGTGGTCCATGCTTTTGTAATGGTTGATCCTCTACTTTTATATATCTCATAAACATCCATCTTCTTTTGCTTTTCCATTATGGCAGATAGTTTAACATATTTAAGGTGACTTGTTTACTAAACTTTTTTATTGCTATAGGCTGGTCATTTGTACATTATTTATATTGTTTGTTTTGTTTGTTTTTTGGTTACTTTAAAAAAAATTTAAAAAAAAATGTTTGACATGATGAATTCTATATCATTTGCAATATGATTATTGTGAACACGATGAAAGTGACAATTTGGCTGAAGACTCCGACTTGTCGAATACGTAAAGTAGAATAAAAAGACCTGAATCAGTTCCTAGTTTGCCAAAGCTGGTTAAGAGAATTTACAACTGATAGCAGGTAATTGTAAATATAATAGTGACAGGGTCTTCTAGAAAGCAGCGATGCTACTTCCCAGAATGAATAAAGTTGCTATAATAAGGCTCTTTAATGTTAATCATTCTTTATCGTTATAGAGGGTAACCCGCATACGCATTTCGTTCGTAGCTTTGATTGTGCGCTATCATTTTGTTAAATGATTATTTCATGACACACACGTGCTTGTGTACTAGTCAATAATGAACAATCCCACAATATTACGTGTGGGGAGAATGCACCCTACAAGCTCAGCTTTTTAGCATTCCTCCCCATTTCCAACATTTTCCTATACCTACAAGTTTTCTGTAAGTTTATCCTCTACTTTGTATAATGAAATTTATGTACTGTATTCAATTTTTGTAATATATTTATATGTTTTTGTTGGAAATTAAAAATAAATGAATGAATGAATGAATGAATGAATATTAAGCAATTCAGTAGCATGAGAGACCAATACATCTTGCTAGCACTACAGAGGAATCTTTATTCAAAATGTTTGTTCTCTTTTCTGGAGAAGATACCAACTAATTAACCTACCTAAAATCGAATGTTATAGAATTTTAGACTTTAGACACTATACAATATTATACATTACAAAACAATACAATGAATTAAAGGGATTGTATAGATTTGGTTGAGGCCTAACTTCAGGTTTCTAACATTTTTGCTGAGATAATGAGAAATCTCTTTTGAATTATGAAAGAGCATGTAATTCAGAGAGAAATTCAATGTTCATTTGATGAAAATTTGTTTTGAAATGGCTTAGATGTCCAAAACAGAGCGATCCTAATAAAAGATAAGACCTACCTTTTATTACGATCGTTTTGTTTTGCTTTGTTTTAGGAGGTCTCAGCCATTTTTCATCCGATTTTAATCAAATAAACTTTGAATTCCTCTTAAAATGGTATGCTCTGTTCTATTTCATAAATGCTTTCTTGGTATCTTGCAAAAAGTTAGAAGCCCAAATTTCATCTCCACCAATACTGAACCATCCTTTTAAAGTAAAACGCAATACAATAAAATCATATAATACAATAGTATCATCGTAATCCGTGGCGCAGCTGCTAAACTCTACTGCTCTATAAAAGAAAACACCTGTCAGCTTAAATTAAACAAAACGACATAACAATCACGAGTTTATGATAATGACCTTTGTCAGGACCGACAATGATAGGCTCATTGTAAATACCGAACATTGAATTCACCATGCACGGACTATGAGACTAAACACAACAAAGACAAGACAAAAAGAAAGTACAAGTACTGTATACAAAAGGGTTATCTTCAATACAGTATCTCCCCGCAAATTACCTACCATTATTATTCCACATTAAATCCATCAATACACTGTACTTAACAATAACATGAATCCTAACATTGCTGCACACACACATATATATAATATGAATATATACATGTAATATATATATATATATATATATATATATATATATACATAATTTATATATATATATATATATATATATATATATATATATATATATATTTATATATTTATATATATTGTTATCAAGCGGGCTTAGACATTTGAAGTGAAGCATGACTACCTCGTACTCACTGCTGTACATGAATTCAATGTCAAGTGTTGAAATTCAGCACGAGTAATGCGATCAAACAAAAGCAATGCTCACGAGAATTTCTCCTATATGTGTCGCTAGAAGTTGAAAGTTCTTTAAAATGATCTTTATCTATTACTTTTAGTGAAGAAAACTCTAACGAAGCGCAATGTACAGGCAAAAGTGCATGATTTGTGTTCATAGGAAGACTCATATTTTCCACTTCAAGAAATGATCAAAAATTGAAAGAGCGGTTAGATGGTTCAGGTATTAAAAGTGCTAATTTTGTGAGAGACACCGAAAGTTGTGGAAGAAAAGCTCTTAATGGAAACTATTCATTGGAATGGTGATAGGTCTACCTAACTTCTTTACAGATTCATCGTAATGACCTTAATTTTGTGTACTTAAGTGTTTCTTCATACATCTAAAATTTGTAATGAAGCTTAGTAAGCGAAGCTCGACTTATGCATGACCTTTAGGCACCACAATATCATCTTTAAACGAAGCATTTGATTTCCTCTCTAGCTTTTATTCTTTGGAATGGTGATTATTCTACCTAACATCTTTACAGATATCATCGTGATGACCTTGCTTTTATGTACTTGAAGTGTTTCTTCATACATCTAAAAATTGTGATGTAGCTTAGTAAGCGAAGCTCGACCTATGCATGACCTTTAGGCACCACAATATACCATTAAATGAAGCATTTGATTTATTCGTAGCTTTTATGGATTAAGGAGCAATTGCTTAATGTGTTCAGATTGACCTTTATAGAGTAACAGAATTTCAAAGTTTTGGGTCATCTCTTTGAATAGTGACACTGCTGGCAACCACATACCAAAAATATCTTCAGGTGCTGATGGTCAATTCCAAACTGTCCAATAAACTTGTGCCTCAAAATGTATCTTCTGCTCGATATTTACCAACTGCAAACCTTTTCTACGTCCCCGCGTAAAAGTCAACAATGGCAAGTTTTTAGAGGAAACAAGTTTCTCTCTCCTATTTAAAGCAAAACTATTAATCAGTAAAGATCTGTGTGTGGGATGATGATGGAAGATTGTGAGGTCACGGCATCGTCACATCCAATTTGCATACGTGTTTGCTGCTGATATTACTGATTCGTCAAAATACATGAAATCTGGAAAATTCAAAATCCTTTTTTTGTGCTTCACGTCCAATTTGAATGAATTATCAAGTAACTATACCATGCTGTTTGTTTGGTTTTACACGTTTACGTTATTGAATAGAGTCAACATGAACTTTGTGTGGAGTTTCACTTAAATGTAAAGAGGCATTAAGTACTTTCTGGATTCTCACGTGTTGATATTCTCAGACACGTCTTCGAGAATCAAGTAACCAAACTCGTCGATGTTGACTTCCGCTTCCTCATCACTGTCTATTTTTCCTTGATTGTTTCCGGAAAGTGAGTGTCGTGAATTCTTACGAAGGGGCAATGAATCACTCTTTGCCGTTAATGTTTCGTCGTCTTTGTCCTCGATAATCAAATATCCAAACTTGTCTAGCAGTCCCCCTCCTGCCTCCGTAGAATTTGAATTGTTGACAATTGAAGAAGCATCAGATGTAGATTCATCATCTCCCATGTCATTGGTAATTGAAAACACCGGATTATACATTTCACCATTCACGTATGCGTCTTTTTGACTCCCACGCGACGGTGGTGATGTTTTCGCTGTCTTTGGAGATTCACTGATAGGAACAGGAGACTCCGACCTATTAAGGCCTTCTCCTTCTTTTCCCTCAGATCTTGACGGTGGTCTGTCATAAACATTAGTGTGCTTGAGGTCGGATTGATCCTCGTCTTCCAAGGAACAATCATTTACGTTCCAGAGTGAATTGCTCTCCATCTCAGCAAGACCGTCTTCCACGTTCTCTACAGCATCTTGGGATGTTGGGCGGAAAACATCGTCTGAAGATGTCGAACGATTAGACATGTTAGAGTAAACACTAGACAGCGTTAGACTTGTTTCGTCCTTGTCTATTTCCTTCAAACTGCCAAGTTTCTTATCCTCTTCGATTGTGGAATGTTTTGACACCAACGTGTCTTGGGATGCTTCTCTTGAGGACGAACTATTATCTGTGGTTGATTGATGGTCTTTCATACCCACCATCATTTCCACCTCTATAGCATCACGTGCTGTTAATTCTGTTTCTGTTTCAGCAGGCTCCATATCACCATCAACACATTCCTTTCTAGCGACTTCAATATCATCCGCACAGATTGATATTGTTGCCGACAAAGCGTCAGGAAGTAGCTGCGATATTGAAATCTCTGTAGGGTGTACTTGTACTTGCGTGACGCTTTGTACGCTTATTTCAGCAGGTGGAAGATTTGCACTGTTAATAGTGTTGTACGGAGAATCGTCAATTTTGAGTTGTTGCGTGTCCTGATCATCCATTATTTTTTCGTAGAAGTTGTCCTCGCCCATTAGGCTGTGAGAATGTTCAGTGGAATTTGGAGTCACAACATGATATTTCTGCAAAGGAGAAAAGGTTGAGAGAGAGAGAGAGAGAAAGAGAGAGAGAGAGAGGGAAAAAAAAAAGACATAGAGGACGTGTGATGGTACAAATAGTTTGTTCAATGCGTTACCTACGTAGTGCATTGCTGGTATCAAATGTATGCCGATGAGTAAATGTGTGAATATGTATATGTTATGCATATTTTATTGTCTGCGATAACAGTCACAAAAGTACTGTACAATGGATATCATAGTGATTCACTTAATGAGGTGGCATTCGAACATTAATCATTAATCCTAGTTTGAAGAGGTGAACAAGTAATTCGGGTTCTTCTTCGATATTATATCAATATGTGGGGATGGCGTATACCCTATAGCTCTGGTTTACGTATTATATAGAATAGGTGAACCAGAACTAAAGGATTCGAGATGATATTAACTGCAGCATTGGTATTAAAAACTATAATCATTATAATCAGAATGACGGGGATTATTTGTCGGTTTAGTGTTGTTTGTGGATACAAACAACACATGAATTGGTTGGTGTTGGGTTGAGGGAAGGAAGTATTTCGTGTAAAATCGGGAAGCTACCTTTACAACTTCACTTACAGTGGCCTATATCCTCTTCAGCGTTAAATCATTAATGTTTCAACTTCACAATTACGAGTCAGTATACGAGTGTGTATTTTTTGGCATTCTTACACTGTTAGTGTGTCGATTAATCCACCGTTTAAGGTACTTCTTGTACGACCATCTCAGAAGTATCACCATTAAGATGAGGGCGAGGAGTGATGCAAGCCCGATGAGAGACCATATGAAGAACTTGTCTCGTGTGGTTTGGGCTTGGGCTGACGTGGTGGTGATGATTGTCTGTAAAACTGTAGGTAAATGTTCGGCGATCAGGTGTTGAGAGTAACTGTGTGTTACATTGTTATGTGAAAACAGTAACTAACTTCGACCATGTTTCATGGGTGACGTCTTTTCAGGATTATGAATAAATGCATGCATAAAGTTTTTTTGATGTATTGTGACCAAAAAAAAAAAGATCAACTGCTAAAGTACATTTAGATAATAACTGATTCAAATTTCTATGTGATTCTGAAGTGGATAAAGAATCTTCAACAGCTGCTACACATGTGGTATCAGCAAACAATACTTTTTAAAGAAGGATTAGAAGAACCCTTAAAATGCTTTGGGGATGGAAAACTACTTTTGACAATATAGATTTTAATAGGTTTGAAAGGCCCAACAGGAGAAGAATAATACAGGAAATTGCAATATGAATGCAGAAGATTTTAGTATAAAAATGATCAATTAAATGCATTCTGTAAGAATCTTAGTGAGTTGTCACATGGTTTCCAATCTGTATCTTTGCAGAATCTTTGGTGTAGATACTGTATGTCAGAGCTAAAACTGCAAAGTTTAAGAATATCAGAGAAGACAGTGAAAGAATAAGAAATACCAGAGGTTTAATGTCAAGATGGATTCATTAAAAGTAAGGGGTGACACAGTTCCATTGTCTTAATGCAACTGCTTGACTGCGGCAGACCAACAATGTCTCACGCCTCAGGCGTGTTTTCTTATAATGCGCTAAAACACCTATTTTCAAGCTTTTTCCTCACCCCTCTTATATCAACTTCCCAGAAAACAACAGATGAAACAAACCAAACAACAAAACAATCATAACAGCCAGAATGAACTTCCAACCATTTAATCAAAGATTACATTTTGGGACAACCCCCCTCCTTTTTTTTTTTTTTACAAGAGTAACTCAAATTATCATACTATTCACGATCCAGAGTTGTTAAGGTTCAAATATATCTATATGTCATTAAACAATGGACATATCGACTCTGCAGACTCTATGGGCGGTATTAAAAAGTGACAATGAAAAGGAAAATGTTCACTTGCAAACCAGATGAGAAAGTATCCTGATGAGTTGGTGAAATCTCAGCTGTTTTTCTAAATATAAAGGGAATTGATTGGAATTCAAATCAATCTACAAAGCTTTAGTCTCCTTGACATGTTTTTTTTTTCGGTTCACTTTCATTAATTCTAGAGGCGTATTCTGAAAATGTGGTCAAACGACTTATAAAATTCTACATCTAAAGTTTAACTGTCATGAAAGGGGAAAAAAACAGAGCCATGTATGCAAGTCAGTGAGGTCTCGTAACGTCATACTTGTACGTGTAAGATATTTTGACATGTCCTGAAACTTAGAACTATATATTCTATATTTTATATTTTCCGAGTAAGATTTACAAGAGGAAAGGAGGGAAAAATACATTTCAGTGTGGTTTGACATGATGCTAATTATGCAATGTTTTATGGAAACTATTTTTTCCCTTTGAAATTGCTTTCGGGCCACTTCAAAAATCAGTATTGCGCTATTTCGGAGATATAATTGTCAGTGTGCGATGCAACAATTTGTGGAAAAATGTCAGCTTTTTCGCAGCAATGAAAACGATTTCTACGATGCAAGAAGTATGAGTTTGTGTTCTTACTGTGGCTACCACCTGTCACGCTGCTCTCTGTTGTCATGATATCAACTGCTCGTAATAAGATGTGGAATCCGACACGAGTCCCAGCCTTGTCACTTGTGAAGATCATTTGGAGATGGGAACTTACACTAAGGAAAGTCAAATTTTGGCGCGAGTCTTCCATGTTTCCTGTCCAGTGTTCCCACGTGTCTCCAGAGTTGGTAAAACCTAGAGCTCCGTCACCAATGTGCAGATAGTCTTTGTCTTTTTCCATGTTGAGCACCAGGACCTCTATCAATATAAGGGAGGTGTCTTGAGTTTTGATATCCCAGAGACGGTAACCATTATTTGGATATACTTCAGGATAAAGTGGAGATTTAACGGGCATTTCCAGTCTGTCCAGCAGGATCAACTCTTCTTGAGAACAGATCGTGTAAGATGAAAGAAGAGGAAAAACAACAACAAATAAAGTGAATAAGGGGAAGCATATGTATATGAAATATATATATATATTTAGACAATAAATCCGTGATAAGATATTTTAATAAAACACCTAACAAGATTCTAGCTATCCGTTTGTCGATTGCTCATCACATGAAGCTGAAAGTATCATTGCACGCTGTCTCTGATGAGCCATGCAATTCTGTTAAGAGCAAAAGTGGATATTGCACGGCTGACGTCACCAATTTTCGTTGACTCCCGTGTTAATTTCATGGTATACTGGTTTTCGCACCATTGCATGTCTCTTATGTGACAATAAACCTGCTTTTGCAGTTATAAGGGCGCATTCAGTCACTCATTTTCAACAACTTGACCAATCGCGTTCGTTCGCCACGGACTAACTGTCGTTCCACCCATTTACATTTCTTTGAGAATTTTTTTTTTGCCATTTCTGTATTGAATTCAAGATTCCATATGATCCTTATCTGCTGACGTCCGAGGCATTTTAGAGAACTGCTAACAGATAGTGTTTGGTCTTTACTCGTGAAATAGAGAAAGATTTCGCACTCGGTGAAAGATATAGAGGCGCACTATTCAACTCGACTTCGCCTCGTTGAACAGAACGCCTCTATTTTTCACCGAGTCATGTGAAAATATTGAAGGTCTCCCATCTCACTCGTGATCATTCAATATTTGAATATTGTCATTTTTAACTGTTATTTGCTCCTGCCCTGACATTTCACAGGGGCCGCGGAACCGGGGGGGGGGGGGGGGGGAGGGGGCTGGGGCAGGGGCTGCAGCCCCCCCCCCCCCCCCCACACACAAAAAAGAAAAAAGAAAAAAGAAAAAATTCTTCATTCTACTTTGCCCCCACGACAAGCTCCTGGGAGCCGGGGGTGCTGCAGCACCCCTGACTTTTTGAGCAGGGGGGCATAGCACCCCTGTGAAAAATACAATATCTTTTTACTGGGAAAATTGCTTGTTTTTTTATAGAAAATTGTCCAAATATCCCACCCAGAGTGTGCATCAGATTGCTGAATTTCACTTCTGAAAATGCGAAATCTCCAAGAACAAGCTTATAAATGCACACAGCATTATTAAAGCTTTTCCATTGTCCCTGGATATTTTGCTTTTCCTACTTTTCTATTGATTTTTTTTATATGCTACCTGAAGGGCTCACTAGATTGCTGAATTTCAAATCTAAAAATGCAGAAGTTCCCTCATTAGGAGGAGGGTGCCCCCTTCAGGAGAGCATCGATGGAGGGGGCAGCATATCATTTTGACCACCCACCCCCCAGTAATTTCCAAGATGTGGATTTTTTTTATTCGACACTGTCCCAATCTTCATACAACGTGTGCACCAGTCAATTCTGAAATGCGAAATCTCCCTTGTATTGGAGGGAAATACCCCCTCTCACGATATTTTCCTTTCTATTCTATTAATGCAAAAGCTCCCTCGTTTGCAAGGGTGTGGGGCAGTTGCCATATTATTACCCCCTCAAAATGATTTTCGGGATGTCGGAGATTTTCTTGCTTTTTTTGTGATGGAAAACTGTCCAAATATTTTACCGAAACTGTGCAAGGCATTGTTGCAGTTCAATTCTGAAAATATAATGGGTTTATACCCCCTTCGACATCCTCCCCCTTTGGTCCTTTCCCATAAGATTGGCATATCTCCGAATGATTTCTTTCATCAAAAGATCTGTCATTTATGTTCAAAAAATGCAAGATAAGTTTCCTCTTGTGGGAATATAATATCCTCTTTTCATTTAGGCCCTAACCATTTCCCCGCTTAGTTCCCCTCCATACGTTCAATAGACGTAGTAGTAGTACACTTCGTGGATTGATTATTTCCCTAATTCCACCAAAATGTGTTTGCGATACAATGTCAATTGGATTCTAAAAATGCCAGTTTCCTCATATTAAATAGCATCAATCCTGGAATAAAGATATTGGGTGGGAGCTATGCAAACACATCACTTTGCCCCCACCCTCCCAATCCCCCCCCCCCCAAAAAAAAATCCCCACGATGTGGAAAATTTTCTTGTTTTCTTTTTAAAAGAAACTGTCCAGATATTTCAACAAAAGTGCACAAGATCGTTTAATTTCAATTCTGAAAATGGAAAATGACTCTGGGAGGGATACCCCCCCCCCCCTGTTAGGCCAACATCCATCCACTTGTAGACTTTTGAGACCGACACTTTTTGAATATTTCATCAAAAAGTGCGCAGCAGATCTGTCACTTCAATTTAAACAAATCCAAAAGTTCCAAAATGTTGGAAGGGGATATTCTTTTTCAGTTTACCTTTATTCCCCTACTACATTTAGTATGTTCATGCTTCTTTGTTTGACAGTTTTTCAAATACTATACATCATAAATGACTATTGTGTAGAGACAATATATTTTCATTTCAATCCTTAAAATACAAAGGCTCTCTCGAATGGGAGGGATTAGGGGACACCCCCTTCTAAATTCCTCCACCTTGCTGTATTAGCCTCCACCCCTTGCATTGATTATGGCTACATTACATTACATATTAAATCAAAACTTATGTTATTTGTAAACTTTTTCAATTTAAGAATAATGAGTATAACCTTAGACACCAAATGAACAATTTTCAGTTACCAAAAGTCCGTACTGAATTAAAAAAAAAGAAGTTTGTTGTTTAGCGGGGTAAGACTTTGGAATAGTTTAACGAATGAGATAAAAGGGCTTGGTTGGAATGATTTCAGGAGACAGGTGAATGATTTCATTATGTTAAAAATTTGAGTTTAATAAACACCGGAGATTAGTTTAAATAAGTGGGCGGATCAGTCTGCAATTAGCTGATTTCATTTGTGTACCTTATTATGATAATTATCTTAAATTTTTATAATTTATGATAATTTTATTCTGTATATAGGTCTTAATTTTTGTACTTTTTGTTATAATGATTTGTTGTGTTTTGTTTTGTTTTGTTCTGACTGTTTCTTTACTAATTTTCAGTTATGTAACTTTTGCATTGTACATTTCATTGTGTATCGTGTATTTTTAATTCACGGACTGGCTGAAAAACAGCCTCCGGCTGAGCCCGGTACCGTGACAAAATAAAATAAATGAATGAATGAAATGAAAGAATGAAAGTGTGCTCCAGAAATTCCACATCTTGGTCTCCCTCCATAGATGTCTTAATACACTTGTCTGATACAAATTCCAGGATATTCCACCAAGATTTTGCATCAGATCATTAAACATTGTATTCCAATTCTAAAAATGCCAAAGCTTCGTCGTTTGGAGGGGGCTACCCCTCCAAACCCCGCCTTCTCAACTTCCTTACATTCATCACATAGTGATGATGCATACCTAGAACCAGAGCTGATTATACCCCAATTTAATGGCAATTCACATTTCTGAGAATAGTTATCTTTCATACTTTTTTTTTTTATTTCACCAAAAGTGTGCACCAGATCGCTGAATTTCAGGTCTGAAAATCCAACATCTTCCTTCTGTCGGAGGGGGATACCCCCTCCCACACCCTCCCCCCTTATGTCCCCTTCCATGGACTTATACAAAGTAAAGACCAACAAACGATTCTCTGATACATAATATATGGGGATAGTCCACCATGATTGTGCATCATATCGTTGTGATTAAATTCTACAAATGCAAAATCTCCGTTGCATGGTAGCCACCTCCCATCCCCGCCTCATCAACTTCCATACAGTTATTTCACAGTGATGACGCACACATGGAACAAGAGTTGATTGTAACCCAATTTATTGGTCATTCACATTTCTGTGAATATTTTATTTTCATACTTTTTGAAAATATTCACCAAAAGTGTGGGTCAGATCGCTGAATTTCAGGTATGAAAATTCAAAATCTCTCCAGTGTGGGAGGGGATACCCCTCCCACACCCTCCCCTGTAGGTCTCCTTCCATGGACTTATACAAAGTGAAGACACACACACGAATCAAGAGGTGGCCCGTTCAACAATTCATCCATAAACATAGTCCACGAGTATTCACTTTTCTTTTTTTTTTACTTTGATTGAAGAATTTCAAAATTTGCCACATAGAGTGTGTTCAATTTCAATAAGAGTGCAAAAGTTTCCTTGTGCGGTAGACACGTTTCGATGTACCCATCCCCTCCCTTCACCTCCCCTGCCCCCCCCCCCCCCCCCCCCCCCACATACTGAAACGCTGCTAATATGGTCCAGCAACCGGGGTGGGTCAGGGGTTCAGCACCCCTGTGAAAAAAAAGTTGCTCCCGGCTAGGGGCCTGCCTCACGATAAACTTGCATGCAGAAATTGCCTCTCCGTAAATGCGACATGTGAATTTCCACTCACGTAATCATGTTTCAAGTACTTTCGTGGTCAGGTAGAAGCGCGCTATCTGGCCCAACAATTATTTTTTATGATACCATATTACATGAGAAAAATAACATGTACCAACGCACCCTTTCGGCAAAACCGGGGGGGGGGGGGGGGGGGGGGGGGGGGCTTTGGACGAAGGGTGGGGTTCCAGTCAACGCGACGCGACCTAACGCTCCCAACGCACCCTTTCGGCAAAACCGGGGGGGGGGGGGGAGGCTTTGGACGAAGGGTGGTATTCCCATTAACGCGACGCGCCATCACCCAACCCACCCTTTCGGCACAAGCCTATTAAAATATTGCTCCTATAGAACTGTATTTCGTATGAAAGACTTGTGCATAGAGTTCATCAGGAAAAAAAAAGCCTCTTAACTTCTTCATTATGATGACGGGAGTTGTCGTAGGTTGTAGATTCATTTGCTTTTTTTATTTGATTTTGGTTTGATTTATTTCCGCATTCAATCAAATACAAATTGAATGCAAATTTCAAAATCACAAAGGCGGAGAATGACAAGTGCAGTAAAATAAAACGATAACAGTACACTAATAGATACATATATGCCATTGTCCTGAGCAGTATACATACAATTGTACACAGAAACATGAAATAAATATAAACAATATTCTTAGTGAATATCAAAGATAATTGAATGCAGGAGACCGCCATCAAGAGCGATTAAGCTGGAAAAGGATGGGATAATAGCAAAAGTGACGCCTTTATAAGGTCTTGACTCAGATTACGTTGCCAGTGTAGTGCACGTAGACTGCTTGAGTGACATTCTACCCAACTTAAAAAAAAACAAACTATGTATTATCCATCTGGTGCTGTTATGCCTTGACCAAATTAGATTGAAAAAACAAACAAACAAGAACAATTGATTAGATTCACTTTTAAATGAACTGGACTTGTATGCAGACGAATTAGAAAGGTATGTCTGTCATGACTCAGGGGTTACAGGTTTGGTCTAAATACTCTTTTATCCTCTTTCACACGGACTGACCTTGAATCTTCACAGCTTGAACAGCTACTTTCAGGATTGGTTTATCCTTTGATAGGAGCTTCAATATCACCTGCAGCCATGCATAATTAGTCAGCGATGTTACATTACTTGGTAAGTTTTCGAGGTTAGTGCCACTAAAATTAACAATAACTCTGTCTGCCTCATTGAAGAGACCTTCGCCAATGTTCATCTTAAAGCCACGTGGAAAATCGAAGCTTTGAAAGGTGAAATGAATCCTGTGACTGGAATTTGCCCTAAAGGTCCAAAGAAGAGTGAAGGGATCCCATTCATCCTTAGCCCTCTCCCACTGGTCAGCGTCTTCAGATGAAATTAAGACAGGGGAATCAAGCGAGAGAACCGTTGTATCTGCAGCTGAAACAAAATTTACAGATCCCTGTGAATATAGGGGCTGTGAATAAGGTCAAAATAGTCCAGGAAAATCTGAATCAAAAAGAGAATTTGCATATTGACTAGAATTCTTAAAAATGATCTCTGAGCTAATTCCAAGAAATCTATTTGGATTCTCTGGTTGGTTATTCCCTTATGGAACTATCACAGTGTTACCAAACTGTGTTCACATAGTTAACTATGTGTCAAATGTGTGAATATAGTGTGTTAACAGTGTTGCCACAGTGTGAAATTACAAACTAGGCCTATATGGTTCCCCACATACAACTCACATAGTCATACACAGCTACCAAGGCTTACCACATATGCCTAATGGTCACAGTGTGTCATATGCAGCAGTTTGCTGGCATGGTGTGATCATAGAGTTGCCATAGTATACATTTTCAGACTATGTGGTTAACCATATACTTATCATAGGGTGACATGCAGTTAGAACACAAAGCCACAGTGTGTCACATATTGCAGTCTATGGGAATGGTGCCGAAACAGAGATGTCACCGTGTGAAACGATGAGTTATCTCCTCCTTGCCACATAGTAGCATACAGTTACCACAGCTAACACATGATAGTCACAGTGTGCTTCATATTTCAGTCTGTGGGAAAGATGTTTCCACGTTGGTGCATAAGTGTGCATTTAAAATTACGTGACTTACCACATGCTTATCTCATAGAAATCACAGTTGCTGTACAGAGCTTGCCAAAAAAACAAAAAACAAACAGTGTGAAATTGAAGATAAAATACCACAGGAAAATACAAGCTATTCCTGTGATATTTTGTCACAAATACCACAGGACTACCACAGGACAATACCAAACAGCAGTACCGCACAGCAGCACCGCACAGGAGTACCACACAGCAAACTTGGTACATTATATCGCACGACAGTAGCACATAGCACTACTTAATACCACACAGCAATAACACAATGAGGACAAACCGCAAAAAAAAGAAAAAAGAAAAAAAAGAAGAAAGTACCACAGAAAGGTACCACAGGGTATTCTTGTGGGTTTTTTTTCATGATATACAATGCCACAGGACTATCACAAGACAATACAATGTACCACACAGCAGTACCTCACAGGAGTATCACGCAGCAGTGCCATCTGGAATAAGAAACAAAAAACAAACAAACAAACAAACAAACAAACAAACAAACAAACCACACAAATATTCCAGAATTTAATTGATAGATGAGTCATGCTGTGGATCATTACAATTGATTTAAGCAGTAGTTAACCTGGCCTATGCTCCTACAGTATTACCTATCATTAAAGTGGGAATTGTGAGGTACAATATGTGATACTTCATGCGGTCTTTCTTTAATTTTCCTGTTATTCCTGTGGTACTCCTGTGATAACCCTATTGCGCAATTTTTTTACAAAGCTCATGAATATTAATAAAAAAGGAATCAAAATTTTAAAAAATACATAAAAGACTTCTAATGTTAGAGTATTTATGACGGGACTTACTTTAAACTTTATTAAAGATTATCTAATAATGTTATACTATTCCCAATGTCATAAATTTTGTTATGAAAGTGTAATTCCATATCTTGATAAAGTATTGTCTAATTAGTAACCATGCCTTAATGCATTACGAATAGATGGGCTATATATCATATATATGTACTGATACACCCGATGACTAACTAGGAATAGGATGACTATTATAGGTCTATTTAGGACTAGAATGGTAGTAGGCCGTATGAGTTGCTTGAGTTTATAATGGAGAAGGACAGGTTATAGAGATAGAGACATGTTTTCCTGAAAATCATCACTCGTCTAGTAGGTAAATTCTGGTATAATTATATTGTTATTGATTGTTCTAGTTTCTTTCCCCACTGTGGTTTATAACACAGAGTGAGAGACTGTGGTAGATAACACAGTGTCAGACTGTGAATGGCTGTGGTAGACAACACATTGTGAGAGACTGTGGTAGATAACACAGTATGCCTCAGTCTGACATACTGTGTTACCTACCACAGTATCGACCCTGTGATTTTCCACAGTGTGATAATATCACAGCATTACCACATGTCCCAATTTCACAGGTGACCATAGTGTGACAAAACACACTGTGTTTTACACGGCGAATCTCAGTGTGTTTTACTGTGTGGCAACACTATGACTGTTCCATAAGGGTTGTGCGATGGCGAGTCAGTGAATATTGTCAGTGAATCAATGTAGTAGAGGCTACTATGTAATCCCGTGAGATCTGTGTGCCAAAATTGATTTTTTTTTTTTGGCTAACTTTGTCAATTTTGGGGTGCTGAATCCAAAAAAACTTTGGTTTCATTTTTCCGACCACGTCTTCAACCGCCATTTTGAATTTCAAAATAGCCGCCATAGCAAACTGTATTTCTATCCATATCTCATTACGTGAGCATTGTAGAAGCTTCAAATTTGGTGCAAAATGCATGCTTGTGACGTGAGACATTCTGGTTTATCTTTTTCTGATAGTGTGGATTGTTTTGATACAATTTGTAGGCTGCCATCTTGAATATCAAAATGGCCGCCATAGCAAACAGTATTTCTAACCATATCTCATTCAGTGAGCATGGTAGAAGCTTCAAATTTGGTGCAGAATGCAAGGTTGTGATGTCAGACACTCTGATATATCATTTTCTGATATTGTGGATTGTTCTGATACAATTTATAGGCTGCCATCTTGAAATTCAAAACGGCCGCCAAAGCGTTTTTACCCATATTTCATGTTGCAATTATTGTAGGAGCATCAAATTTTCAGTAATGCACATGCTTGTGGTTTTCAACGTTCCAGTACAGCTGTTTCCTATTGTGTACCATTAGATAGGCCACCATCTTGAAATTCAAGATGGTGGCCATAGAAAAACATATGATACTTTGGTAAGCGCCTTAGATGAATTTGCCAAAATTGTCCTAGTTAGACTGAATTCATTTTCATGTCATGCAGAACAACCATCTCTTAATTCAAAATGGCCGTCATAAATTCAGACTGTAAGGACGAGGCTCCATTGACGTCATCAAGCCATCCCGAGGGGCAAAAACTGCGTGAAGGGGGGGGGGGGGGAGGGTCCCACACCACTTCCCATAAGTGTGGGCAAGCGTGTAAGCGTTACATCCCACATCATATAATAGCCAAGCGGGTATGTGGTTCGCGTACATGTGATTTGTTTTTGCCTCTCAGGCAAAACATTATTTGCGATCGTGGAACTTCGTTAATAGTTATATTTGATCCCAGTTTTTGAATATATGTACAAAAGCAAGCATTGATACGATTAAAGGTGATCTCAAAAACTTGATGCTGCCTCGAGAGAATGAAAACAAGCAAGGAAAAGTCTCGCAATTGCAAGAAATGCCATGGTCACCCTACCAGGCATCCCATTCAAGCTTGTTTGTTGACCACAAAATGAAACAACTCATCAGGGAGCTCATAATTGCTGAATGTATTTCTGGAATAACACAGAATGAATAAGGAATGTTAATGAGTAAGTTTTCTTCTGATTGCCCTTTTGTGGGTCATCCTCAATTATCGAGACTTCCAAGATGCTTACTGCTGTATATACCGCTAATGATTCTAAAACTACAAAGGAACAATAATAGCTCAGTTCTGTGGCACTTTGGATGCATCAGAATTCCTCAACAATTTAGAACACCATCACACGAGGGTAAACTCAAATATTGTCACTGCAAACTGGTGAATGTGGTGTTTGGCAATCAGGTATCGGACACATTCAAGGAGGATATTCTAGAAAGAGATGAAAAGGGAAGTTTTCATGTTCTGTACTAAGAATTTGTATCTGAAAGAATTTCAAAATATATATAAAAAAAAAAAATCTGTCTATGATAATATGAGAAAGGCCAGACATTCAGCTCTTGCAATTGAAATACACCGTGTAAGATTGGATCAAAAGTCATTAAGCGAGGACTACTACCTTCTTATAACACTTCTACCGGTACAACAGTCTGATAGACCTGTCATTATCCATTCATTACTGGACGATACAATGATAGGAAGTTATAAGTTCTATTGTTCTAAGTAATTCCACAATCACTCTTCATCTCACATTTTTATGGCCTTCTCCTCATTCTCTCAAATAGGTTCATGTTTCATACCCATGCCTTAGAAACCCACAAAACTGAGCCAAATAATCAGCCTGAAAGTTGAAATACTAATTAGTCAAGTCCATCTGACACAGAACGGGGAAAAAACGAAACAAAGGGGGTTCATCAAAGATGCCATGGGAGCTGTCACCCGTCCCAACGAGGAAGCAGATATACTCATTCCATTGCATGTATTGGATGCTACTTCAAGAGCAACAGGGAATTTCAGAGATATGGATGATTATTACGCATAGACACTGACATTTTCATTCTCCTAATGGATCTTTGCTTTACTTTTGATACTGCATCGCATGTTGTCTGCTCCATCACTGGAAACAGAGATGATAAAGTACAATCGATATTGTTGAGAGATTATGTTCTGCAAGTTGTCGCGAAAAACAAAGGTCTGCTTTTTCATGCCTTTTATGGCGCAGGCTGAAGTTGATAATTTGAGGATGTCTCAAAGAGCAGATGGATGTAGATTTATCTAAGCCTTGAATCATGCAGAATGTGCAATGACACAGTCCATGCCTTCCAGAGGTTGGGCGTGGATGACTTCAACCTGGACAATCTCCCGCTTTGCTCTCGTAGAGTCTTGATACAACACATCTTTGTAAACCTTCACAACCTATTTTGTGCCTCTACTCACAGGGGGATATGGTACATTGTAGTTATTTCCAGCGGATATACATAAACTGTGCAATTAAATGCTTTGAGCTTCCTACACCAACGGTAGCCACAGAATTCATTATCGTGTTCATATGGCAAGAAATGCAGAAGTCCTTGTTTCTGAAGAATTTAGAACTAATTCTCCAGTGTGTACAGCCCTATACAAGTGCTGTGACTTTAAAAACACATGCAGGGAATGAGCCTAGAAGAATTAACTAAGTAAATTTCCGATGAATTTTCTAGTACACGGCTGATATTGCTTTATTTAAACTCTACAACCAAGTCGTTTAAATGGGGGCATCTAGTTCACTCAGACACAGTTATTGAGGCACTTTTGAAAGTCATTTGCTTTGACACCAGAATCACATGATTTCCCATTCACAAGTTTTACCCAAATGCAATGCTCTTGAAGGAATGTTTCCCATGGCAGGCATTTGCATTTCAACTTGGCAGTGTACCTACAGGAAGCAGTCCCGCCTATGCAATGATAACACTTTTTATCATGTTTATTGAAGTAATTGACTTACATATAGGTCCTACATGAAAGTTCCCCAGCATGCTCGAGTTTGCAGGGTAAAGATTCTACAGCACCAACTATGGGTCGAAATCCATCTTGAATTTCAAGAGTGGCAGCCAATGCGAATAATCCATTATTACAGAATGTATATAATTGTGTGTATGTGTCTGTGTTTGTAAAAGAATGTACAATGTACACCACCATAAACATTTATATACCTGAAAGTTGCTTGTAACCACAGATATTAGCTGAAAAGCAGCCATTTTGAATGATAAAATGGCAGCCTCAAAAATGATCTGCAATTTTAGGGAGGAGATCAAAGTGCATCTGAATGTTCAACATCATAAGCCCAGTTTATGCCCGAAATGTGAACTTTCTGTATTGTTTACAACATGAAATATGAGTCAAAATATACATTCTGGTATGGTGGCCATTTTGAATTTCAAGTTGGCCACCTATGATATCAAAATGGACCATCATTTCAGGAAAAAAAAAAATGTTTCAGAAAGTCTGATAGCATACGCATGCTCTTTGCCCCAAGTTAGAACCTTACACACTGCATACGATGTGAGATATAGGTCAAATTATATTTGTTATGGTGGCCATTTTGAATTTCAAGATGGCCGCCAACCAAAATGACCCATCATTTAAAACAAAAAATGTATATATTAGCATGTCTGATATCATAAGCATGCTTTTTGCCCCAAATTTATACTTTTCATAATGCTTACAACCTGAGATACAGGTAAAAATACATTAAGCTATGGCGGCTATTTTGAATTTCAAGATGGCAGCCCTCAATTTGTATTAAAGCAATCTACAATATCAGGAAATGGGGTATCAGAATGTCTGACATCATAAACATGCTTTTTGCATCAAATGTGAACCTTCTATGATGCTCACAATATGAGAACTGGGTCAAAATACAGTTTGCTGTGGCGGCCATTTTGAAATTCAAAATGGCGGCTGAAGACGTGGTCGGAAAAAATGGAACCAAAGTTTTTGGGATTCAGCATCCCCAAATTGACCAAGTTAGCTAAAAAAATCAATTTTGGCACGAAAATCTCACGGGATCCAATATTTCGACATAGTAGCCCGTACTAATGGGGAATTTTAAAATTCACAAAGTGATTGATTTCTTTTTTAATGCAACTTCTCCACCTGCAAACTACGATGTAAAATGGAAATTATACAGACAGCTTAATTGTGACAAATCGCTCATCAGAAGATTTCTTGGCTGTGGTTATCTGTTATGTCTTGATTGTGAATCAGATATAATTCAAGTATTGAGTGCAGCAATTTGCGAGCATCATAAATGATCGATGTATATCAAAGTCCTATCACAAAATTTCACGAAATAGTTGAGTAATCTTGGCATAAAACATTCACAATTACTCTTTTATGTGGGTTGTGTAATACCATACTGAAACGCAATATTGAGGTGTATACTTTCAATCTTATAAATTGACGAGCTGTGGGAACAGTGACAGTGTCCAGTAAAGGACAGATGTGTTAGTCTTAATCATCCTTTTAACAAAATGATTTACTAACGATATATTCGTCGACCATGGTCTGCCTAAGATTATGTACCTAGTAGTGCTGGCCTAATAAGATTTCATAGAAAGTATAGTTTTGGCACCTTTATAGGCTGCCTTTAATGAATAAGTTGAGATTATTACAATGTTTTAACCTGCCATGTTTTATAGTGCCTCTTAGAAATCAGCAAACGTATCGAAAATTGTAGTAAGTGTCATAAAATCGTATTTTTGTTGGTGATGCGAATAGTCTATTACTGATAAATGGAACTTTACACATCACCACAACATACTTGTCTTTGTTTGATTTTCCATCTGAAGTTGACTATACAGTGCGTATCAACAAAAAAAAAAAAGAAACGCAACAAGATTTGATTTCAAATTAACTTTACACCAATGTGAGTAGTAACATCTTAAAGGACAAGTTCACCCTTTTATACATGTGAATTGAGTGAATGCAACAATATTAGTAGAACACATCAGTGAAAGTTTGGGGAAAATCCGACAATCCGTTCAAAAGTTATGAATTTTTAAAGTAACTGCACAATCACTGCTGGAGGACAACCGGAGGAGAAGACTATTACAGTGTATGATGTCACATGCGTACAACAATATAAGGAAAATAAAAAGAGAATTTCACAAAACTTGACTTTTTGAATAAAGTGCACATTTCTTCGACTTGATACTGACCTATGTTCGGGGTAATATTATTCCCCCGACTTCAAGTGTTCTTTTGCTATGTGAGAAAAGTGAGAATATCTTGAATTTTCCTTATACTTTCTTTACATCGTTGTACTCATATGACATCACAAGCTGTAGTATTCTTCTCATCCAGCCGTGACTACGCAGAAACTTCAAAAATTCATAGCTTTTGAACGGATTGTCCGATTTTCCTCAAACTCTCACCGATGTGTTCTACTAATATTGCTGCATTCACTCAATCCACATGTCTATGTAGGTGAACTTGTCGTTTAAAGCCACATATCTCCTCTTTCCAATGATATCTTATTTATTCATACACGGTCATGGATGGCTTAGTAATCATTCTTTTAGGACAATGGGTCAAATTGGACTTGAGACCAAGTTTGGGTACTGCAAGAATCAATGCATCTTATTAGAAATAAACTAAACAAATGGAATAATGAAATTACTTTTAGTGAAATTAATGATCGCAATTAATGAAATTGATGAAATTAATGTTCACAACCTACCATTGTCTTCTTTCGGACTGTATCTCTTTTAACATTACATCCCATGCCCTGTAACGTGGCCACCATTTCTTTCCACACAGAGGTTAGCTCTTTTCTCCATCCCACGCACAGCCCTGCGAATCACTGGGGCTTGGTCCCATGCCCTGCAACGTGGCCACCATTCCTTTCCACACAAAGATTAGCTCTGTTCTCCATCTCACGCACAGCCCTGCGAATCACTGGGGCTTGGTGGCATAGAGCTTCAAACTCATCAGTGATTCTTTGTCTCAAAGTTGCAATGTCAGGTGGAGGGGTAATGAACACTTTGCTCTTGAGATAACCCCAAAGAAAAAAGTCACAAGTCAAATCCGGAGATCGTGGTGGCCACTCCACTCCACATCATGATACACGGCAATCACCCAATTTCCAAATACCCCAACCAATCCGTTTCTTACTGCAACTAGTCGAGGGGCTGGAGCGCCATCCTGTGCCCACCATAGGCATCTGAACACACCCCTTTGTTACAAAGAAACATTTTCCATTAATTCAGGAATCACATTTTCATTCAAAATTTGTAAGTATCCATTTCCGTTCATGTTGTTTTCAGAGAAGAAGGGCTCTAGGAGCAAACCGTTTCCACAAAGTCCAGCCCAGACATTCAGCTTTCTCTAGGAAAATCGACGTCATAGGTAAGTGCAGAAACTGAAACTTGGTCCCAAGTCCAATTAGACCCATTGTCCAAAAAGAATGATTACTCAGCCATCCATGACCGTGAAAGAATAAATAAGATATCATTGGAAGGAGGAGATATGTGGCTTTAAGATGTTGCTACTCCCTTTAGTGAAAAGTGAACACAATCTTCACAAATTTGAAATTAAATCTTGTTGCATTTTTTTTGATACACACTGTATAAGTAGGTAGTATTCATGGTTCTGCTTGTTATCACTTAACCAATCACAAAGACAAAATTTTCCTCCCTGTCACATAACTTTCATATTTTAACAGGGCTAAATTGAGTTGAAAATGTAAACATTACAAACACACAATAATTTTGGGAAACTATTGGTTGGTTAAAAACTTGTAATTATGGGCCTTATCCAATTTACTATTCAAATGATTCAACCAATATTGTATAGATAAAGGAGGGTTTCGAACTATTGTCCTGCAGTCATGCAATTTTGCCACGTTCCTTGTGCAAGTTTGGTTGATTTTGTTGGTTAACTGATGATTGGTCAAAAATTCGTCCAGAAAGTTACAAACAGTATTATGCAAATCACGGATGGGAACTTAGCACCTGTAATCATGTAATTTTGTGACATTCCGTTCTGAAGCTGAGTAAATTTTGTTGGACAACTATACAATGATTATATACAGCTCCAAATATTACCGTAATAAAGCAATAAAAACCACACGTCAAGGACATTTTATTTCGAACAGTATGTGTATTACTTCGGATCTTACCTGATTCAACGTGCCGATACGCGTTGTCTAGAAGCAAAACAGTGACAAAAACTAATAGCAGCGCCATTTTGGTGTACGAGTGTTACTTCTGATCTCACGCTGCAATGGGTAAACAAAGACAAACCAGCACTGTTGCAAGTCGCCCAGTGTCCCTGCATTTGTAGATATTAGGTCGATGCCATGGACAGTTATCACTTTTGATTCAAGTAGTCTGGCGGTGGACTCCTTGATCTGTGCTGTCATATCAAAAACTTTTTACTTCACTCATATTTATCACGGTTGAAGTGTTCGTCCCTACAAGGAATTCTACTCTCACTTTCACAGGCCATTCATATTCTTCGTCAATCTTATCCGTTGGCGAATTTCAAAAGAGAGATTTTATTGGCCTGAACGAGCCAGCAGAAAAAAAAAGTGTTAATATGGATCCCTAACTACGTAATGATTTACGTAGGCATTATTCTCAAGCATAACATGTGTACGAAATAACAAATCTTCTCCGACTGCGAATGAATTAATGAAATTAAAACAAAACAGGGACGTACACACTCATACGTACAGACAAATATCAAACACTGTAGGCCCTACGCGGTGTGTCAGAGGTTGATGTCCAAACACACACACACACACACACACACACACACACTTTTTAATTCCTTCTGCCTATACAAGGAATACAACCCATTTACTGTTATCATGAGGATTGAGCGACTGCAGAAAATTTTATTGGAACTCATCATTGAAGTTTGATGAAAATTGGACAATCCGTTCTAAAGTTATGAACACATCTATCATTTATTAAAGTATTCAAAACGCTTGACTAAACTCGAACTAACGGTGTTAAGGAGTGACTTGCATGATAATCTAACAAATCGGCAACAAACCACTGAATTTGAACGCCGTTAGTCCTATATTCTGAACCTGTAAAATGGCGCCCCCAAATAATCTGTACTTGGACCGTTGGCATTTTGGTCAATATAAAGGAAATTAAGCATGTTTTACCAGACTTGTCTTACTTTTTTTGCCGACAACACGAATCTCCTGTACGCAGACGATAATCTTGATTAGATTTTCTCCGAATAAAATGATATGTAACCAAAATTACAAAGCTAGCTTTGCGCATAAACCACATGACACTTGATTTAAATAAAGATTAATCATACTGTGTGCTTTAAATGATAGAAAAATTGTTAAATTCTTGGGAATTTTATTTGATAGATATTAAACCTGGAATTCACAAATTGAACATAAGGATATGGTCACAGGTTTCAAGTGTATGGATTATGTGTATTCCTGGATTTCATTTTTTTTTTAAATCCTTTATGCGCTTACAGGCTTGCACAAATCATTTATTTTGTCCTATTCACTATATGTTGCTTTGAGAAATGGTTATTCAAAATATACTGATTTATTGTTAAAGTTATTTGCAATACAAGAGTTTTAAGATTTTTACTCATGGTTTCCATTATTTATTTCATTACAGATCCTATTTTCAAGCGTTTAACGTTGTAAAAGGTGTTAGGCATACTTACCCTTCAAATGGGGTGATTCTACAAGCAGGCGCGCCGGAAGCAGTTTTGGATTGGGGGGGGGGGGCAAATATTGGAGGGGGCTCACGATAGACCATATGTTACACAATATACACATACACACACACACACACACACACACATATATATATATATATATATATATATATATATATATACATATATATATATATATATATATATATATATATATATGTACAGTGGCGTACCGTGGGTCGAGACAAGGGGGGGGGGGGGCACCTTGTGGAAAAGTAATTTTGAGGGTGTGTATGTTTGTGCGTGTGTGCGTGCGCTGTCAGTCTGCAAACTTAATGGGACTACAATACATTACGGAATGTGATACTTTCAACAGCGCAGTGATTGAGCAACATTGTAAGTTGTCCTTCCATGGATTATGGAATGACGGTGTGAAACGGCAAACAACTGTCAGCAACATCAGGAGAATTGCATAACAATAAAATGTTAGCGAGCGGAGTGAGCGAGCTTGAAAATTTTGACATTTTACAGTAAAAAAAACTGCCGTTTGTAGCTATATCTTTCGCTTTGGAAATTAAGGGGGAGGCACACCGGGCGCAACTGCTGGCAATGACTGGCAGCAACATTTAGGGGAATGGCATAACGATTCAATGCGAGCGAGCGAAGGGAGCGAGCTTGAAAATTTTGACATTCTACATTCCCCAAACTGCCGTTTGTAGCTATTTTTTTCTCTTTGGAAATTAAGGGGGAGGCACACTGGGCTCAACTGCTGGCAATTGATTGCTGGCAGGAACGTTAGGAGAATGGCATAACGATTAAATGCGAGCGAGCAAAGCGAGCGAGCTTGAAAATTTTGACATTTTACAGCCCCCCAACTGCCGTTTGTAGCTATTTTTTTTTTCGCTTTGGAAATTAAGGGGGGGGGGGGGCGGCCCAGGCGCAACTGCTGGCAATTACTGGCAGTAACATTCTCTTTTACAATGGCGTAACGATTAAATGCGAGCGAGCTTGAAAACTTTGACATTTTACAGTTTAAAAACTGCCATTTGTAGCTACACTTTTTTCGGTTTGGAAATTAGGGGGGGGGGGGGGGGGGGAGGACGCACCGGGCGCAACTGCTGGCAATTACTGGCAGCAACATCAGGAGAATGGCATAGCGAAAATTTTGACATTTAACAGTCCAAAAACTGCCGTTTGTAGCTATATTTTGTCGCTTTCGGGCGGGGGTTAAAACTATTTTCCGGGAGCGCTACCTACGTCAGCTACAGTGTCACGTTAGTAACAACAAGCGGTGGAAGAGGGACGTATGGAAGATTTCTTTTTTTTTTCTCGGGGGGGGGGGGGGGGGCACACGAATAAAAATTACAAAACAAAGAAGAATTTTTAAAAAAGTTGCTTCAAAAGGAGGGTTGGCATGGGCCAGTTGTGCCCGCCTCTAAATCTGTCAGTGCTTAAAGCTAACATTTTGATATTTTCACGATTTTCCATAGCCAAAGGCCTCTAAAAACTGCAACGGTTACCGTTGAACGCGGTTGAGATAATCTGCTCACACGCAACGAAAAATGAATGTCTAAACATTTATGAGAGTTAGAATTACTAGTCTTAGCTAATTTTCCTATTTGTATTATATATGAATATATATATATATATATATATATATATACATATATATATTATTTTATTTATTTCTATCTATTAATTAATTTATTTTTTATTCATTTCATTTTTTCATTTTTTTTTTGGGGGGGGGCTTTTTTGGGGAAAAAATGCGTTTTGCCCCCCCCCCCCCCACACTTTTTGGATTGGGGGGGGGGGGGGGGAGGGCGCCCCCCCCCCCCCCACTTCCGGCGCCTATGTCTACAAGCCCGACAACCACTAGTCATACGGCCCACGAGTTCGACATCGAGAAAAGGTCCATGAGTTAACAGCAAACAAGGCCCACGCGTCCGACACCATAGGCAAACAGGTCCATGAGAATGACACGATAGGCAATAATGCAAATATTCTCTCTCGCTCACAGCAAAAATGGTCCACAAGACCGACACTGCCTGCATTTCAGTCTCGTGGGCCTTTTTTTTTTTTTTTGGCCTTGTGTCAAACTCTCGGGCCTTGTTTGCGCAGTGTCGAGCTAATGGGTAATATTTGTCCAGTGTCGAGCTGGTGGACCGTATAGCTCTTGCGTCCATTCTGATGTCGAGCTCCGATGGGCCTTGTTCACTTAGTGTTAAAGGGACATTCCAGACGATTTTCATAATTTCACATCATGTAGTACATAAATCGACAAACTCCATGTATAGATTCGTGGAATTTATTGTGGTTCTTGAGCAGAGAAACAATACTTTGAAGAACCTTACACAAATTACACTGAACAAGGATGATGTCATAGGAGGTTCACATATTTCAGAAATGTAGCAGTATAATTCCATCACAATACCGCTTGCTTGCGAGTTCACCTGTGTATAATCTATGCATGCTTTCTTCTTTTGTTCTGCTTCCTTGAGCCCCAACTCATGCATTCTTATGGTGACTCTGCTATGTCATCATCCTTGTTCATTGCAATTTGTTCTAAATTTTGAAAACATTATTATTTCCTATCCTGATTACGATAAATTCTGAAACACTGTACTCAGTATAACTAATTTATAGTAGTTCAAATGTATAAATCTGCAAATCATCTGGAGGTCTCCTTTAAGCTCGTGGGCTGTATGACTCGTGGGTCTTATCTCGTGGGCTGGATGACGTGTGGGTTGTACATGTATGACTCGTGGGCCGTGTGGCTAGTGAGCGGCGAGCTCGTGACGTGAACCCGTTATATCTCTGTTTTAGACATTTAAAGGTTTGACCGTCACAAATCAAGATCAATTTTAAATCTCCGGTTCTTACTATACATTACTGTAGAAGGATATATATTTTTCAATAGATTTTTTTTTTCAAACATACTGTAAGCAACGCAGCGAAGTAGGAATTGTAGATTTGAGAATAAAGAATGATGGTAGTATAATGATGGGAGTCATATCCACTTGTTGAGACAAAATTCGTTAAAACTGAGAATGAGTTTTAAACCAATGTCTCGTCAGCACTGGCTACACATCTTTAATGATCTACTCTGTAAAATGTACATTTGTATGTAAAGCTTTTCTGCAAGTCTATAATGCCGAAATTGAAACTGATCTAATGTCAATACAATTCACACAGCAGAGATACTCACGCAACAAGGGAACAATGACCGCAAAACAATAAATGGGCTCTAGTCTAACGAGAGTGGTCGTTTTAATTATTGAACAGCAATACAAACGATGTTTCGGTATTGGACCGCCATAAATGCCAAGTAAATCATTGTATGCAAAATTCTGAGCATGATGTCAGATTTCAGGAAGTATGATATTACGACATCGACATTAATTCATCAACAAGTACAAGGGCATGTCATATCAAAAATAAACTCTGAAATTACTATCCGCAAGTAAGAAATGCACCATATATTATGTACTCAAATGATTAAGTACGTGGGCATTTATGTTAGTTTTGGGCAATCTACTAGAATCACACCTTGCGAACATAATATATGGGACAGCACTACAAATTGATATTTGTGAATTAGTTTGGCATTTGGCACTCATGGCAAATACTTTTCAAAGTGTTAGTACATTCAGAAGATACTTATTACTTACACACACACACACACACACACACGCACACACACACACACACACAAATGTAGGTACTATTTCCATCTTGTGGTGCCTTACCGGCAAAGTCATGAAGTTGCTATTTAGTACTTTGATATTCATTTCCCGTAACAGCTGGTATTAATTCATCTTGTTATAGGTGTCTGTTATCAATGATATCTATTATCTGTTATTGGTATGAAAACAACCGAAAATACATTATTCTACAGTTTCCTGGATAACAATTAGGGGGCCTACATCAGACTTTATTATATTTCTTGGACTATGACTCAAAATGCTTTGAAATAAGTTCCATGTTAAACACGAAATTTCGGAATTCTGTAGAATTATAATATAAACTAAGGCTAATGTTCACGTATATCAAAGTTATAACTTTGATATACGTGAAAATTAGCCTTAGTTTAAACTGCCTTGCATAAATTACTATGTGAAAAAAAGTAAATTACTGTTTGACATGACGTTGTAATTCCATATCATTTGCTATAGGGCCTATTATTATTTTGAACACGATAAATTGACAATTTTACTGAAGAGTCCGACTTGTCAAATAGGTAAAATTATAGACTTTGGGGAATAGAAAGACCTATATCATTTCCTAGTTTGCCCAACCTGATTAAGAAAATTAACTATAGATAGCTGGTAATGCTATATGAGGTTATTCAATAGTAAAAGGGTCCTTTGGAAAAAACAGCGATGCCACTTCCTTGAATGAATGAGACCGCTTTAACTAGGCCCTTTTTCATATCTAATCAATAAAGAATGTATATTACCCTGGATGGGCATTCTTAACTTTGATTGTATTATTTTCATCATAGTTTAAGACACATGTATTTGTGTAGGCCTACTGGCCAAATAAGGAACCCCACCATAAACATTTCAGGAGCAGCTACAGACCAATACATTTGATGCTTGCCAGCATTGCAAATGAATCTTTATTTACAATGTATGTGTGAGTTTCTTTTAAAGAAACCAACTAACCAACCGAAAATCGAATGTTACAGAAAAAAGACTTTAGATATGACACTAAGCACAATACTATACAATATAATTCAATGCACTACAGTACAATGTAATAGAATACAATGCAATATACAACTCAATACAATAAATACATTTTTATCCATCTAAATTTCTCAGCTGCTATACTCTACTGCGCTGTAAAAAGGAAACACCTGTCAGCTTAAATCAAACAAAACGACATAACCATAGACAGTTTATGATAATGTGTCAGGATCGACAATGATAGGCTTATTGTACATACTGAACATTGTGATTCACCATGCACAGGCTATTAATGCAGACTAAACACAACAAAGACAAGACAAATATTATGGAAAGTACAAGTACTGTACTCTCTCAGAGTGAATATTTTCACTAGATTTTTTTTTAGAGAGTATACAAAAGGGATATCTTCAATACAGTCACTCCCCGCAAATTACCTACCAATCCAACATTAAATACATCAGTACACTGTACTTAACAATGACATGAATCCTAACATTGCTGAACAAAAATAAAATTGTAATTAAGCCGGTTTTACAGTATAAAAGAGACATTTGAAGCATCACTACCGGGTACTCACTGCTCTACGTGAATTCATTTGCAAGTGTTGAAATTCAGCACGAGTAATGCATCAAACATTATACAAATGCTCATGAGAATTTCTCTTACTGTCGTTAGAAATTAGAAGTTCTTAAAAACGACATTTATATATTACTTCTGGTGAGGAAAACTGTCACAAAGCGCAATGACACAGGCAAAATAGCATGATGTGTGTTTAAAGGATGACCTATATTTTCTACTTCAAGCTATGCCAAACTGAACTTGAAAGTGGTGGTTTAATGGTTCAGGCAAGTGACAATTTATCGTGAGTGACACTGAAAGTTGTGTAGGAAAATCATACTGGAAACTGTCAAGTTGATAGCTGATATTTTTACAGCAACAGTATGATTTCCCCTACTTTTTGTGCACTTTAGTGTTTCTTCATACATCTTAATATTATGATGTTGCTCAGTAAGCGAAGCTCGACTTGTGCATAATCTTTAGGTACCACAATATCATTGTCTTCAAATGAAGCATTTATTTTTTTTCTCTCTGGCTCTAATGGATTAAGAAGCAATGAATTGTTGACTTTTAGGGCGACAAATTTTCAAAGTCTCTTTTTTTCAGTAATCTACTGAACAGCTAACCGGCTACTCCAAACTCTCCAATACGTTTGTGCCTCACAATATTATCTTTTACTCGATATTTACCAACTGCAAACCTTTCTACGTCTCCACGTAAAAGTCAACAATGGCAAGTTTTCAGAGGAAACAGTTTTTTTTTTTTCCGAGGAAGCAAGTTTTTGTGCTTTAAATCAAAACTAATAATCAGTAAAGATCTGTGTGTAGGATGACGGAAGATTGTGAGGTCACGACATCATCACATCTAATTTGCATACGTGTTTGCTACTGATATCACTGATTGGTCAAAACACATGAAATCTGGAAATGTCATGAATTTTTTTTAATGTCCAATTTGATGAATAATGAAGGTTTTACCTTATTGAGTATAACAATCAAGCTGAAATTGATATGGAGTTGTACTTTAATGAAAAGAGGCATTCATTACTTTCAGGATTGTCACGTGTTGATATTCTCAGACACGTCTTCGAGAATCAAGTAGCCAAACTCGTCCATGTTGACTTCCGCTTCCTCACAAATGTCTGTTTTTTCTTGATTTTCTCCGGAAGGAGAATGTCGTGAATTGTTACAACTGGTCATTAATTCTCTTTTTGCTGTTGATGTTTCATGGTCTTTGTCCTCTATGATCAAATATCCAAACTCGTCTAGCAATAATCCTCCTGACTCCATAGAATTTGAATTGTTGACATTTGAAGAAGCATCAAATGTAGATTCATCACATCCCATGTCACTGGTAATTGAAGACACTGATTCATCACATCCCATGCCAATGGTAATTAAAGACGCTGGATTATACATTTCACAATTCACGTATGCGTCTTTTTGACTCCCACGCGACGATGGTGATGTTTTCGCTGTCTTTGGAGATTCACTCGTAGTACTGATCGGGTCATGTGCGTGTGCAGGAACAGGAGACTCCGACCTATTAAGACCTTCTCCTTCTTTTCCCTCAGATCTTGACGGTGGTCTGTCATAAATATTGGTGTGCTGGAGGTCGGATTGATCATCGGCTTCCAAGGAACAATGGCTTACGTTCCAGAGTGAATTGCTTTCCATCTCAGCGAGACTGTCTTCCATGTTCTCTACAGCATCCTGGGTTGTTTTGCAAGAAACATCTTCTGAAGATGTCGTACGATTAGAGTAAATTTCAGACAGCGTTAGACTAGTTTCGTCCTTGTCTATTCCCTTCAAACCGCTAAGTTTCTTATTCTCTTCGACTGTGGAATGTTTTGACACTAATGTGTTTTGTGATGATTCTCTTGAGGACAAACTATTATCTGTGGTTGATTGATGGTCTGACATACCCACCGCCATTTCCGCCTCTATAGCATCACGTGCTGTTAATTCTGTTTCTACTTCGACAGGTTCCATGTAACCATTAACGCATTCCTTTCCATCGACTTCAATGTCATCTGCACCGATTGATATTGTTGCGGACCAAGCGTCAGAAAGTAGCTGAAATGATGAAATCCCGGTAGGATGTACCTGTACATCTGTGATGCTTTGTATGCTTATTTCAGCTAGTGGAAGATTAGCACGGTTAATAGTGTTGTACGGAGAGTCGTCGATTTCGAGTCGTTGCGTGTCCTGATCATCCATTATTTCTTCGTAGACGTTGTCCTCGCCCATTACGCTCAGAGAATGTGCAGCTGAATTTGGAGTCACAACATAATATTTCTGCAAAAGGGGAAAAAAGGTAGAAAACGAGAAAAAAAGGTAGAGAGGACGTGTTACAGTAATGTTCACTTCATTATGCAACTGTTAATAGGATGTGGGTACAAGGGGTATCAGATTGATGAATTGAAAAACGTGGCATTCGAACATCAATCATTGCTCCTAGTTCGAAGAGATGAACGATTAATCGGGTTCTTCATCTGTATATTATCAGTGTGTGTGGATGATGTATATCCTAGAATGTCATGGACCAGAACTAAAGGATTTGAGATGATATATTGACTGCAGCATTGTAATTAAAAACTAATACTCATGACAATCACGATGACGGGGCTTATTGGTCGCTTTGGTGTTGTTTGTGGGTAGAAACTGCGCATGAAATAAGGGGCTGGTGTTGGGTTGATGGCAGGATGTATTTCGTGGAAAAATCGGAAAGCCACCTTTACATCTTCACTTACAGTGGCCTATTTCCTCTCCTGCGTTAAATCATCAATGTTTACAATAACTTTAATATTTCAACTTGACTTCATAATCACGTGTCAGTATATACGAGTGTGTATTTTTCAGCATCCTTACATTGTCAGTGTGTCGATTAATCCAACGTTTAAGGTACTTTTTGGACAACCATCCCAGGAGTATCAACATCAAGATGAGGGCGAGAAGTGATGCAAGTGCGATGAGAAACCAAATGAAGAACTTGTCTTGCCTGATAAGGAGTTGGGCTTGTGTGGTGCTGATAGTCGTCTTGAAAACTGGCGGTAAATTACATTCAGTGATCAGGTGTTAGTGGAAAGCTTGTTTTTCTTACAAAGAATATAATTATTATAACATATGAACGAATACTGTCAATGCATGTTATGAGTATCATAAACTAATACATACATATGTTTTTACTTTATAAGAAAATATTATGCAAATAAGATAAATATTATAAGTATCATCCACTTAAGAACTAATCAGCTCCTGAAGTATTACATTTTGAAATTATTTTTTTTGGTTTAGGGGGAATCAAGCGGATGAAGAATCTTGAATAGCTATTACTGAAAAAAGGTATAGCCGAATGGGTAGGATTAGGCCTACAACACCTCTTCAAACTGCCATTAAGATGAAAAGCCCTTTTGACTGTAGATGGTAAGAGGATTGAAAAACCAAAGAGAAGAATGATATACGAAATGAAACTATGAATGCCGAAAAGTTTAGTATAAAGTGCTCAGTTCTTCTGTCTGATGTTCAAAGGAAAAGAATCGAATTAAGTGGCCTCATGAGTGAATTCCATCTGCCTCCATGAACAATTTATTTTGGTGTAAATATGCCTGAGCTAAAACTGTAAAGTTTTAAAAATCTCAGAGATGCCAATGCCAGAATTATAGATACCACAGGTAAAATGGTAAAGATGGATTCATTCTTGTCTAAAGGCAACACTATTCCATAGTGTTAATGCAACTAGGGAAGAACAGCCAAATGTCTCGCCTCAATAATCTTTTTTTTCACCCTCACTGGCCTACCAAGCTTTTTCTCACGCCTCATGCACAAACAACACCCCAAAACAAACAAATGAATAAATAAATTAACAAACAAACAAACAAACAAACAAACAAACAAAAACAAACCAAATAAACCAAACAAATTCATTTCCAATCATCAAACATAAGATTACATTTTTGGAACAATCTTTTTAAAACAGTAAGTCAAATTAATATAATCATAGTAATAACCAGATCAGCTCCTTACCAGGGCTCCTACCACTCCTATCCCGCTGAAAAATGTCACATCTAGCTTCTCACTCATCTTATCATCTATGCTAAAAGTCAATGTTTCGTAATTTGTAGAGACTTTTGCCTACACATTTGATATTTTTACTCAAATTTTTAAAGACCTATTTTTTCTTATATTCCTTACATAGCCCTTGGTATTTGTACCTGTAATATTTTATCTCTTGCAATGTTTACTGATATTTCCACCTGACATCAGGAAAAGCACTACATTAGGGAATTCGACGGTCTGGTTAAAGGTCAAATGATTGTGAATGTTTCGTATTAAACACATTACATCTCGACTCTGCTCTCTGTTATCATGGACCTTGCTAAACGTGACAGTGAATAGTGAAATGTCCACTTGCGAACCTTGCGAGAAAGTATCCTGATGAGTTGTTGAAATCTCTGCTGTTGTGTCTAAATAAATGAGGAATGATTTGAGAATTCAAGTCAATGCAATCAATTTGTAAATCATCATTACTGTACACATGCAATTTGTAATTGAAAAGAGCAATTTTTTTTTTTTCACACAAAAAAACTTTGGTGGGCTTGTTCTTCACTTATTGCTCACTGGCAAATATTTATGAAGTCGCTAAGAAGATTGGTTGATGGTAAAACAAGACTTTAACTGAATTATGCCGATGTTTTATGTAACTGCTAATTATTTACCATATTTGGATATTTACATTTAAATTGGAAACTGGGACATATTTGTGAAAGTACATACATCACCCATTGTCATAAGTGTTTGCTAACAGGCATATAAAGTTAATACAGACAAAAGTGGAAACATGAACTTGCGAACCTTGCGAGGAATAATCCTGACGAGTTGTTGAAATGCCAGCAGATATGTCTGAATGGAAAGAAAGTATTGAGAAATTGCAAGTTCTTTCAAATGATTTATTATTTGTGTATTGCATTCAAACGCATTTTTAGTAGAAACAAGACAAGGCGTGCTGGAAATTGTTTCAATTTAATTCATAAGAACTTGATCTCAAATTTGGGTGCTTTACAGGTCCTCGAAATGTACAGTTATAGGTCCTATGTCTTTAGCATGGTCAAGAAGAGCATTAGAAAAATACAAGTTGCAGTTTTGTATGATTGTTTGTTCTTACTGTGGATGCCACTTGTCACGCTGTTGTCGGTTGTCATGGTATCAACGGGTCGTAATAAGATGTGGAATCCTACACGCGTTCCAGCCTCATCACTTGTGAAGATCATCTGGAGACGGGAATGTACACTAAGGAATGTCAAATTTTGGCGCGAGACTTCCATATTTCCTGTCCAGTGTTTCCAAGTGTCTCCGAATTTGGTAAATCTTAGATCCCCGTCACCGATATGAAGGTAGTCTTTATCTTGTTCCATGTTGAACACCAAGACTTCTACCTCTATGGACGAACCGTTTTCAGTTCTGATGTCCCAAAGACGATAGTCGTTACTTGGGTAGACTTCGGGGTAAAGCGGAGATTTAATAGGCACTTGGTTTCGGTGAAGCAGGGTCAATATTTCTAAATTAGAACACCACGAAAATACTAAAGCTTAGATTTTACAGTAGTGCAGGTTGCCATACAATATAGTTATTTTACAAATGAAAAAAAAAATAAATCTTTGGGTGGTGTTCAAGTATACATAACATAAAAGGCTGTAAGATCGTAGCTGAATGCATCCGGAATTTTTGTCCCACAACAGAACTTGCTTTTTGTGTTTTAGACATTGATAGTGTAATACTGTGGCTGACATACACCAACCTCACAAGAAAGTTGGGAAACACACTGTTCACGGTCCATAGCCTTATAAATGATATTTTATGTATACATGGACATATTACACACGTACAGTTGGGGCAAAATCTTTAAGATAGTTGGCCGAGTTCCTTCTTTCTTCGAAAATAAAATAATGCAGAGAAAAATATTTTCTGTTAAATTAATTATTTGAATTTAGAAGTACCACTATAGAAGCTATATATTTCGTTCTTCTCTTCCTACTTGTTTCTCTCTGTCCCTCCACATACACACACACGAGCTCAAATACATTTAATGTGTGTGTGTGTGTTTTGCCGTAACGGTGAAGATAAAACTTTGCAAATTGCCTTTTTTTTGTTTTACATGGATATACCTTGCTTTACAGCCGCAACAGTCATATTCAGTGTAAGCTGATTCAATCTGTCACTTATAAGTGCATCTCCAAACGTTACTTGCAGCCAGGCGTGGTTCGACGGCGATGTCACGTCACTTGGTAAGTTTTCAAGTTTAGTGCCACTGAAGCTAGCTATTGTGCTGGCTCCACTTCGGGAATCAAGGCCATCGCCTATCTCCAGGTTAAGTTGATTTGGAAGTATGAAACTGTGGAAACTGAAGTTTATCCTGTAGCTGGCATTTGTTTTAAACATCCATACATAGGCGAATTCAACTCCCGTGCCTTCCTCCCACAGAGCGGTATTTTCAGATGAAATGTAGAATGGTGAATCCGGTGAAACTACTTTAGATACTGGAAATGAAGGGCAGAGGAGAGAAACAAGGTATTACAATGCAGCAATATTAAGGGCAACCCTGCATTGCAATGAGAAATTAATCTGACAGCCAGATGTCGAGTTTCTTAAGGAAATGTTGACAGTATACGTCAACTGTAAACATTCCAAATCATTAAACTAAATTTAGAATGAGAGATCATTCGAATTCATATATTTTTACGTTGGATTCTACGTTGTCACCTATATAAAATTTGACATGAAAATGCCATGCATCCTAATCATATTTCTAGCCCCTTAATAGTTTTTGGTCTCTTGGATATAACAAAAGAAAAGAAATCAAGTAGTGGAACAAGTAGAGCGGTGAAACGACAGAAATGGAAGAAAGTTCAGTGGCGGAATACGAAGAAGATAGAGAAGGAGAAGGAAAGCAATGATAAGAAATTAGCTGGATACGTTTTATGTGAAGTGTCGAATTTTAAAGGAAATAGAATGTTATAAAAGTGAAATGTTGGCGCACAAAGCTCAAATTTACATTTCTTTCCCCGTAATACAAAGACAATAATCGTATCCCCTTAACAATTCTTTTTTTTTCAGATTTCGTAAGTGAAGAGTGAAGAATGATCATCGTGAACCGAAGTAGGTTAAAGGACAAGTTCACCTTCATAAACATAAGGATTGAGAGAATGTAGCAATATTAGTAGAACACATCAGTGAAAGTTTGAGGAAAATCAGACAATCCGTTCAAAAGTTATGAATTCTTGAAGTTTTTGTGCAGTAACCGCTGGATGAGAAGACTACTGCAGTGTATGTATAACTTAGATGTCACATGCGTACAACAATATAAGGAAAATATAAGTAAAATTTCTCAAAATTCCATCTTTTGAAAAAAGTACACATTCCCCTGACTCGTTACCGACAAATGTTATGGGTAATATTATTCCCCCCGCCTTTAGAAAGAGGCAAGTCAAGTGCTCTTTTATTATGCGAAAAAAGTGAAAATATGTTGAATTTTCTTTTACATTTTCTTTATACTGTTGTACGCATATGACTCACAAGCTGTAGTAGTCTCCTCATCCAGCGGTTCCAACACAAAAATTTTAAAAATTCATAACTTTTGCATCGATTGTCCAATTTTCCTCAAACTTTCACTGATGTGTTCTACTATTATTGTTGCATTCTCTCAATCCTTATGTTTATGAAGGTGAACTTGTCCTTTAAGTTATCACAGAAGCATCACAATATTCATATATTCCCACAATATTATGACAGACAGTCAAAATCCAGTTTACTTGAATGATAAATCAATGACTGATTGTTAACAGTACATCCATGTGTAAACTATCGATGCGCGGAGATTTTCAGATCTTACCTGATTCTACGTAGAACGATGGATATGTCTTGTCCAAAAGCAATACAATCGCCAACATTATTAGCAGATCCATTATTTGATATACACCACGTGTTATGCAGAATCCCATAGATACGGTGGAGAGAGGGAAAAATGCATCCAAGCAAGCCAAGAGTCTCTCATATTTGACCGTTGAATTCGCTGTCAATTAATATACATGCATTACTGTTAAACGCGAGAGCGATTTATCTGTATGGATGTCCTGTGTCGCAGCTCGTTGAATGGAGTTCTTAACGGTCTTAGTCATATTAAACAAGAAAACTTCCTCAATTAAGTGTTGCGGCGGCTATACATTTTGGTAGCAGCAGTTGTGCTCTCACTTTCATGCAGCCAATATTATGCAAGTCATCTTTACACTGTTATTGTAACAATATATATTGACTGCTCTCTGAAAAACAGCCGTATCAGTCTGATCAAGGCATTTTATCCCTTGATTAAATGAAATAAAACAAAGCAAACATGAATTAATTGCAAAATTTGGGATGTAGGCCTATACAGGCGCTTAGAAGAAAAAACAAACAAACAAAATTATACAAAATAAACAAAAAGTAAAGCGTTGACTTTCAAGCATACCTGATATTAGATATACAGCTTGGTATCTTTTGTCTCAAATTTGTCCAAAGATGTTTACCCTCTTTTACAACGATTTCATTGCATCATTATTTTGTTTTCTTTATCATCCAACCCAAGGTTTGATTACCAATGATAACTTTTTGCTTTGTAAAATCGAATAAGTGAAGATAAGGCCTACTTTACTGTGAAGCAATAACGTTTCTTGTACAACTGTAGATGTTATTCATTTTTGTAATTTTCTAAAATATCCTGTACTGCTGTCCAATTATATATATATTTCAAAGTCAATTATTTGAAACTGATAGGCCTCAAACATGTTAGAAGGTATGTATTGCTTGTCTCTGACTGTGAAAGCTGTTTTTACCACTTGTAAAGTTTCATTTTATTCATTTGAAGAATGTGTGTAGCATATACGTTCAAGATCCACTTTATCTTTTACATTCGGCACACCCTTGGATGCGATTTTGCATACCAATTTATATTCTGTCGGCAAAATTCGAGAAGAGAGACGGTATCAAGTTGTAGTTTTGATATTTCATTAGCCAGCTTTGACACTGGCGACTCCACGACGTAATGACAAGTAATAGCCATAGTCACGCTTCTGGGAATAAACAAACCCGAGTTGGAATTATTATTGTTATTATTATTTTTTAATAATTAATACTACCACTATTACTACTACTTCTACTGTTATTTATTTATTTATTTATTTGAAATTACAACGTAGGATACGAACAGGAAGTCGTACTTGTACTACATGATATAGGCCCTAAAGAATGTTGTGATTCTACATGTTCTAGGTGCATACCACTGGTTGCCAGTGAAGGAAAAAGGCAAACTTAATCACCGAGGCTCGAGGCCTTCCTCCCTAACCAGCGCATGCACCCAGAGTAAGCTATATCAATGTAATTAAGCAATTACAAACAGTGTCAATAATACATTATCATACAAAAGAAAATAACCTGCACTTCAAACAGAAATAAGTACAGGTGTATAGATAAAAATAGGTCTACAAATAGAATTGCAGTCACGTGAAAAATGATGATATACAATTTATGTAATCTCACTTTAGGCTGTAAACAAAACTGAAATCCAATGCCTGCTTTTGTCATTCTGTAGTGATGTTTTGTGCACGTGATGTAGCTGCATCGTTCTGCTCATTTTATCTGATTTTATTCATAGGTAAACTCAGCTATGATTGAGGAGAGTGAATTCTTTTACATTCCCAACAACATTTAATTTAGGAACTCATGACGTTTTTCATTCACTTGAAAGGAATCATATTTTTATTCTGGCCTAATACAATGATGAAACACGTGATAATTTGGAGAAGGGTACAAACAGAGACTTTCCCCGCACATAACAAAACTGAAGTGAAACTCTTCAAGAAACTTGATATGAAAGAGGAACACATTTTTGTATAGGCCTATAAATATCAAATGGTTTGAAGTTTCAACATCATTGAAAAAAAAATCCATTGTCAAATAAGTCGAAGCAGATTCAAAATACGTGGGGACACCTAAGTTCGTTTTAAGTAGAACCACTTTCATCAATCCATATACTGGTTTTGAGATAATCAAGGCTGGCAGTAGTATATCTCTTATGGCATGGTATAATCTAAAATTTGTGAAGGGTCTACAGAAAAAAATTGACAGAAATCATTAAAATGTATTGTGATTATATACTCTCTAAAAAATCGAGTGAAAATATTCACTCTTAAAAGAGTGAATACAAAAAAAGAGTGGATTTAGAGTGAAATTGGAGTGAATTTTGAGTGAAAATGTTCATTTTCACTCGTTTTAGAGTGACCTCAGGGATCACTCCAAAATCTTCCAGTGATCCTTGAGGTCACTCCAAAATGAGTGAAATTGAAATTGAAATTGAACATTTTCACTCAAAATTCACTCCAATTTCACTCTAAATCCACTCTTTTTTGTATTCACTCTTTTAAGAGTGAATATTTTTACTCGATTTTTTTGGAGAGTATCAGTTGATTTTACTATATCTATTTTCTTTGCTATCATGATGCTCCTTAAAGGACAAGTTCACCTTCATAGACATGTGGGCTGAGTGAATGCAGCATCAGCAGCAATATTAGTAGACCACATCAATGAGAGTTAGAGGAAAATCGGACAATCTGTTCAAAAGTTACGAATTGTTGAAGTTTCTGCTCAGTCACGGCTGGATGAAAAGACTACTATAGCTTGCGATGTCATATGAGTACAACTGTATAAAGAAAGTATCAAGAAAATTCAAGATATTCTCACTTTTCTTACATAATAAATGAACACTCAACTTCTATCTCTCAGAAGTCAGTGGGAATAATATTACCCCTAACATAAGTCAGGAACGAGTCGAGAATATGTGCACTTTATTCAAAAAGTCAGGTTTTGTGAAATTCTCTTTTCGATTGTACTGTGAAGACCTTTAAAACTGAAAGTGACTGTCATACTGTTAATGCGAGGACAACGCCGGCCACAAACCTTCAATGATCCATTTGCATGTTAAGCTTTATCATAATAATCTTATATTCTTTACCTATCAAAAAGAAACTGACGCTTGGACGTCGAAACTGAAATTTATCTTATAAAAGAATTTACACCATAGATACCTTCAGGCAACATGGACATAATGACCGCTAGACAATTATCGCCCCTATTCTAAGGAGTGAAGGAGTATTAATTGCATGCGAACCAACACTGAACTTTTGGCATTCATTCGCTAAGGGCTGAGATTATGGTTTGGTCATTGTATTCAAATTTCTTATATTATAATGTCAGATGTAAGGAAGTACAATATTGATACTGAATTATCAGAAAGTACAAGGAAGTGTTGTACAACAAATGTAAAACTTACATTACCGTTTTCCGCTGTGTAATCAGCTATGATCTAGCTTGAAAACACTTGTTTTAGGTACCCATGGCTAAATACTATTCAACGGTAGGTTTATTTTCATTAACTGAGTTTCCATTCAGTTAACTTCATTACAAATATATATATATATATATTTATATATATATATATATACATATATATATATATATATATATACATGCATACATATATATGATATATATATTTGATAGGGCACCAGCTCAGCAAGATATGCAACAAGATCACTCTGAAAGTAAGCTACAGCTGCATGGACAATATGCATACTATAACAAAGGCACACAACAACAAACTAATCAACGACAGTCGAGAGCAAGCCAGGGACTACTGCAACTGCAGAAGAAGGAGGATTGCCCGATCCCTGGGAAATGCACAGCCAGGAACATCGTATACGAAGCGAAAGTAGCGACCCCAGACGATGAGAAAGTATACATCGGCCTCACCTTAACCTCCTTCAAATCCAGATATGCTACACACAAGGCAAGCTTCACAAACAGGGAAAAGCGACACCAGACAGAACTGAGTAAATACATTTGGGGACTGAAGGATGAAGGCACTCCCTACTCACTCACATGGAGGATCGTCAGGCACGCCCAACCGTACTCGCCCAAAACAAACCGTTGCAACCTGTGTCTATGGGAGAAATACCACATCATCACGGCCAAGAAACCAGCAACCCTGAACTCAAGAACTCATTTCAACATGTAAACATAAGAAAAAGTTTTCCCTCGCAGAACTTGGTTAGTCCCCCCCCCCCCCCCCCTCATCCACATGTAACAATTTAAGCCATTGTATTTATTACCCCTGTCTATACATTAAGCCCAGTACCAGTGTCATTATCAACTTTATTGTGCCGTTAAGTAGCCACGTGCATGTATCTTTTGTATCTTTTGTTTGCTTGCTTGAGTGCACCAGAGCCGTATGTCTTACACTGTACTTTAACAAGAAACTGATTTAGTTGCTGACGAGGCTTCGGCCGAAACAGACTGTCCAGCTAAGTCATTAATAGAGCAACGCCTTCCATACATTATATTGTACTACATGGGCTCCTATATAGTTGAGCACTGTCAGCCATATTGCAGTTCACACCCTACTTACATATATATTTCATCACTTTATTGATATACAAATCGAACAAAGGAATACATAAATACAAAACATAAAAGCCCAGGACATAACTGGATGAACAGAATAAGCAGGGCATATACATAAATATCACACAATGTTACAGAAGATTTATGAACATAAATACACATAACTTTGACAGAATCCTACACATATTCAAAGTGTGAAAAATATTGTATAAGCAGGCAAAAGGATAAGAAATGAGACCAGAAAGATTAGGAGTAGAGAAAATGGAGACATAGAAAGAAAAAAGGAGAAAAGTAAAATAGCATGAAGAAGAAGACGAAGAAGAAGAAGAAGAAAACTCGGCCAAGTGTAGTACATACATGATACACTTTTCTCTTGACGGCATTTAACATACCTATTGAATTTTAACAAACATTTGCATTATTTTGTATTCCAGTGAGTCCTATATAATAAAGTGGGGCGATTCCGCATACATAAATTATTCACAATGAGACACGGTCATTCATTCCGCGCACATTAACATAACAATAACAATAAATTACATAAATTATTAATATCACATGAGACAACTCAGCCCCGGGGAACCGGAAAAACCCTGGAAAAGCCCAGACCCGGATGGGGACGCACCATTATTATAAACCTTTAATTTATATTCATATACATTAATATATATATATATATATATGTTATAATGATAACCCGTCTCACAAAAACTCATGCCCGACAACAAACCCTCCCGAATATCAATCCGATACACAATTAATCCAGTGGCCTCAACCTAAACAAAGGGCCACGGATTAATATAAAATTATGTCAAAACAATAAATTTTAACATTGCCATTTTAATTCTTCCTTAGCCGAATAAATTACAAATAAAGAAATGATTGCAAGTGACGGCAATCTGTCCCGATAAGTCTTAAAAGACACTGGTTTCCCTCACATAACTCAAAATAACAAAATGTATTCAGACTAAATGGACAAAAAAAAAGCCCTTTCCAAACCTCAAGCCAGAGCCCACCCGACGGCATAACACACCCATCACATAGAGCAATGAACTCGACTAAATGCAAACCCTACACACATCTCAACTATACTTCATAATTATATGTTATAATGATAGCCCGTCTCAGAAAAACTCATGCCCGACATCAAGTCCTCCCGAATATCAATCCAATACACAATTAATCCAGTGGCCTCAACCTATTATAAACATTGGGTCAAAAATTAAAATTGAATTATGTCAAAACAATGAATTTTGACATCCACACTTTGGTTCTTCCTTAGCCGAATAAATTACAAATGAAAAAAAAAAATGATTGCAAGTGACGACAATCTGTCCCGAAAAATCTTAAAAGACACTGGTTTCCCTCACATAACTCAAAATAACAAAGTTTATTCAGACTAAACGGACAAAAGGAAAAAAAAAAAAAAAAAAAAAACCTTTCCAAACCTCAAACCTGAGCCCATCCGACGGCAGAACACTCCCATCACATAAAGCAATAAACTCGACTATGTGCAAACCCTACACACATCTCAACTACTTCATAATTATATGTTATAATGATAGCCCATCTCGGAAAAAAAAAATATATATATATAATGGTGGTTGATAAGATGTTTCCATGTAACATTTTCTTATACACATACTATTCAAATACAAAGTAATCATGTTTTTATCAATAATTGTATTATTTCTCTCAAAAATCATGCGACACGATATCTTAGAATTCTTTTGATATTTGGTCATTTTAGAGCAGCCTTGAAAATTCATCAACTCATAATCATTGAAAACATTGTTTATCCTAAGGACATTGCTCCCTAATATATACAAATAAACTTGTTCTTTTAAGCCGAGTGAATTGCAGACAGCAGCGAACAGCGAACTGTGTAAATCATTCAAATGAAGTAAAAGAGCAATGAAAATAAAAAAATATACTTTACTCCCAAAATTGATCCTTGAAGAATCTCTATGGTTGTATTCTTAGACTTCGATTTAAATGTATATATATATATATATATACATATATATATATATTCATTTATTTCTTTTCGTTAAAAAAATGATATCTCGGTAAGACAACTCTTTAACCAAACACCATTCTCCTACTCACCTACTGTTCCATAAAATAACAGCTTTCTCAATAAAACTGCATGATCAATACAAGCAAGAATTTAAAAAGCTCTGAAAAGATTTCAACACAGCGAATGATTTTACTATATCTCTTATCGAATCTAAAAAAAGCTATTGTGTCATAACCTCTTCTTTTAACAACATTGTTTTTAGGACAAAACTTTTTTTATACATACATAACTAATGATTTTAATGTTTTCATGCACAATATTCTACATTTTTACTAGACATGGTTAAAAGAAATACAGGTTTGTAATTCGTTTAGTTACATTCACTAACATGCTCGTAAAGTGGTATCACTTTGGCGTACGTATAAAACCTCTGCTCTTTTTTGTTTGCAGTTTTGACACAGATTTGCAGATATCATGTTCAATTACATCAATGAAAAAAAAATATTGAATCAATGAAATTTCCTTTAATACGTTTATTATAACCTTCAAAAGGAGGGTTTCCATTTTTTTTGTGTATATTCTAACCAATGGAAATAAGATATGAACTACAAGAGTCTACGATAGTGGGGATATCATACAAGTATACATTATATACATTTGATATTTTCAATTTTTTGAGTTTTTAACTTTTCATTCAGAAGTTCAACTTGATAACCCTCATGGCCCGTTTGGGTTGTTTTTCAAATATTTGAACCTCGCATCATAAGACAAATGCACAATTTGCGTATTTTGATCATTTGTGACCAAATTCCTATAGTATCATAGTTCGTTTGGCGATGAACAATTTTTTTAAAACAATTTTTAGATGATTTAAAGTTTCTATCACACATTTTCTTTAACATAGGGGTGAACAAAAGTGTATTTTTCTTCTGTTTCAATTAAGTCATATGGTTATAAGAAAACATTTATCATGTAGCTTTGAATGCACATTAAGAAATAAATCATATTGTATATTTACATCAGTATTTAAGTCATATGGGTTATAAGAAAACATTCATCCTGTAGCTTTGAATGCACATTAAGAAATAAATCATATTGTATATTTACATCAGTATAATCACACAACTAGATATGCCGCTAAAATGCAACTGGCATGCCTCGACCATAATGCATGGTTCTCCCAATAGGTTTAGAGTACTTCTTGGCCATGTAGGTAATGCCTCACATAATTAACAAAGATTCATCATAACTTGTTTGTCACTACGTTCCATTTGGATGGATGATTACATTGCTTAAGAGAGCAAGTATTTGGAGATTTGAGCATTTTCACTTTACCTTTGTTCCTTGAATATGACCGTTTAATTACAAAATGTGATGGTTACGTGCTTTTAGTAAGAGAAAATATCCGAGTGACGCTGAGAGCGTCATGTGAACCATGTGAAGAAAAACATGTTGAAAACTGTTCAATGGCATGGAGATGTGCGTTTCCTAATACAAGTGCCTTTACACTGACAGCATATACATGTATACCATAATTATATAACTTTTTTTGTGCTGTAGTGTTTCTTCATTTGAAAATCCCTATTCAGCTTAGTCAGCGATGTTCGACTTGTTTGACATTTAGCCACAGCAATTTTAGTGTCTTTGCGCCATCTCATCCATTCTGTACGTAATCTATTCCTTTCATAGATTAAAGAGCAATTGCAAAATGTATTTATGTTGATCCTTGATAGAGAGCTTATAAACTTTCAACGTTTTCTTATGCTCAATGAATAATGACATTGATCATTAATATGACCAATGATCTAGGATTTTATCATCATCAGTGCTGGTGCCAAACTCATCGAAACGTTTGTGCCCAAAATCAATCAATCAATCAATCAATCAATCAATCAATCAATCAATCAATCAATCAATCAATCAATCAATGATTTACCAATTGCAAACTATCCAACGTTAAAATCAACAACGCTAGGCTTTAGGGGTAAAAAAAACCGTATTGCGAATGATACAAATTGCTTTCTTCGATTTTAACTTTAAAAATTCAAAAGTATGGGGGGAAGGGTCTATAACGCTCACCTGAGTATTACAGATTCACTTTGCACAAATTCTTGCGGACTATTACTTATAGGAAAAACTAATCTAGCTTGGTGGACTTTGCCGGCGTCCAGGAAAGCATGGCTTGCATTTTTTCACTTTTTTTTTTACATTCCCCCTTTTTTTTCCATTTTTTTTATATTTACGTTTCATCATATTCGAGATAACATCTTCTAAGTTTGTACAAAATTTGACCAGGCATTAAAAAAAAAAAACACACAGATATAACAAAATGTGAAAACTGGCCCCAAATTGTGGTCTTGGCTCACAAGGGGGCCACTGACCAGCTGGATATGTGGCATAAACACACTTGAAAGTACACTCTCTAGCGTATTTGTACGGAACATTTCTTGTATTAACAAACATATTTAAACGGCTCCCTAATATTTGACCCTAAATGGGGACCCCAAGATGCACTGCAAAAAGTCCGGTGTTAAATAGTGAACACCGAGCTGGTGTTAAATTTTCGGTGCTCATTTATGATGTCAAATTAACACCTCCGGGTGTCATTTCCAAATTTTAAACTGTTTTTTGAAGAGTTTCTTAGTAACTGCACTTCTTGTTGATTTTTACATTAAAATACTAGATTTTTGAAAAAATGTGAAAATAAATTTACACCAAAGTAACACCAGCTGGTGTGGTCTCTTATTGAAGCTGGACGGGTGTTAAACCATTGATATTAACACCAACAAGTATCAAATCAACACCATGTGGTGTCATTTTTGAATTAACACCAGTACAGTGTCAAAATAACACCAGGTACAGTGTCAAATTAACACCACGAAGTGTCAGGTGAACACTTTTCAACACCATCACAGTGCATTTTTAACACCTGTGGGTGTGGTCCTTTATTGAAGTTTGATCGGTGTTAGATTTAACACCCGTGGTGTTAAATCTAACACCGATGTTTTTACAGTGTGGAAATGGTTCCCATTCGTACAAAATAGATATTCTACGAATATTACCCTATAGTTGTAATACCAACCAAGTCTGGTGAAAATGTGACTTTTCGATTTCAAGCTGAAAATAGTACACACAGGACACCAGGGCCCCGAAGGGTATGCTCTTTACCACCAAAAGAAAAAAGAAAACATACAAACACATTAAGTAACTGATACACTCATGACATAGGCTAACTCTATCACTTCTGATTCTAGAAAAACAAAATACATCTTAATGAGATTGCTAGTCCATGACATCATCACACGGTCATCACCGCACCCAGTGCATACGTGGCTTTTACTAATAAAATTGATTCAAAACATAGGAAACCTTAGAACTTCATAATTCTTTTTTTAATGCAATTTTGATGGAACCTCCATCATGTTTTTAGTTTCATTTTAAGTTATCTAGTACAACCAATATGTACATGTCGTGATTTTGCGCTTTAAGGAATTGTTGCATTATGAACAAATAGGATCGTCACGTGTTCATTCGTCTTCGAGAATCAAGTAACTAAACTCGTCAAATGTATGACTTCCACTTCCTTATCGATGTGTGTGTACATGTGTTTTCTGGAAGGTGAGTGTCGTAAATTCTTTCAAATGGCCGATGAATGACTTTCTGCAGATAATGTTTCATCGTCTACAGTGTGATCGATAATCAAATATCCAAAGTCGTCTAGCAGTACCCCTCTTTGCCCCGTGGATTTTCCCGGTATACTTGAAGCGTTCACATTTGAAGAAGCATTAGATGTGTTTGATTTTGTCACGCGCTGTTTCACCAATACCGGCAATTTCACAATTAAACGCATCACAGTTCACGTATGTGCCAATTTGACTACCACGTGATGGTGGTGATGTCTTTGCTGTCTTACGAGATTCAATCGGTGTACTGCTCTCTCCTTTTTGCATCTCAAATGTCGATGGTGGTATTTCATAAAAATCGGTGTAACTGAGGTCAGATTTACCCTCTTCTACCGATGGATCATTGCTTCTGTTCCAGAGTGAAGTGTTTTCCATCTCATTCAGTATGTCTTCCTTGTCCTCTACAGCTTCGTGAGATATTGAGCCAACCACATCACACCACACCCCACCATGATTAGTTGTAGGTGATTGATGGTCTGGATTGCCCATCTCTAGCCCCACCTGTTTACTCTCATGTATTGTTAAGTCCGTTTCCACCTCTGCTGCTTCTATAATATCATCATTGACGTACCCCTGTCCCTTAGCACAGATGGATGATGTTGCCAACGGAGCGTCAAGAAATCGGTGAGATGCTGAAATCCCAGTAGGATGTACCTGAACTTTCGTGGTGCTTTGTCTGCTCATTTCAGCTAATGGGATATCTGCTCCATTTCCACTATTGTGGGGAGAGTCGTAGATTTGGTGCTTGTCAAGATCATCAGGTATAGTTTCATAGAGGTCGTCATCCCTTGTGGACAGAGACTGTTTAGCAGAATTTGGAGATGCAACACAACATGTCTGCAAATTGAGAAGGAGAAAGAGGACATATTTATATTAAGGCCGTGTCACACCTTTATGGGTAAGCTACGAGGTCCTGTTGCGAGTAGGGATTTTGCAGCACGCAGAAGAATTTTCTGCGGGCGGACAAGAATGTTTGCGAGTTTGTGTCACACCTGCTAGACGCGTGCTACTTACCTTCTACTTACGTGTAGTCCGTGTGACCTGCGTGAGAGCTTTGAAACCTATCCGTTTTCTGTTACGAACGACTTACGGGTACTGCGAAGTACCTGCGTTGTGAAGAGTGCCCCCGGTAAGGGTCTCCTACTGTCGTTCTGCGTGTACCTCTTCGGGCGAACCCCCGGGACTCACTCGGAACAAGTTTTGAGAATGCTCAAGGCCTTGTCATACCGTATCTGAGGAAGTTTTCCGGGTTGACTTGCAGGGAATTAAAGTGGCTACCCGGAACCCTCCGCAATTGGTCGGCACCTGTCAGTACCTAGCGCGTATCTCGTCTGTAGTTGACCGGAGGTGCGCCGCAACAAGTCTAATTTACCCGCAGCCAAGTTTTTAGCATGACCAAACTTTTTCTGGATGAGTCACTGGGATTGCCCGCAGAGGTCCACGCAGAACGCAAGTAGGAGGCCCTTACCGGCAGCACCTCGCGGGCAACTCCCACGCAGGTATACTTCCCAGTCCCGTATGCGGCCAAGATAATGACATTCTGTTGGATTTTACCCATTCCTTCAGAGAAATTCCTTCACTGAGTTGTCAGCCCCCACGCGCCTGGCACGCAGGTCACTCAGAATTCCCGCAAGTAGAACTTAAGTAGAACTTAAGTCTGGGAAGTAAGACACATGCAAAACTCGGCCAAATATATGTCCACCCTCAGAAATAGTCCGGTATGCTGGAAAATCCCCACACGCAACAAGCCCGCGTAGTTTGCCCGGAAAAGGGTGACAGGGCCTTAACACGGTTGCGGATAAAAAGGATTTGCGTTTACACCTCCGGGCGACTACGGGGGAGATACGTGGTAGGTACTGTCATGTGCTTGTCATCTACTTGGACTTCCGGTAGTAAAAAATTGTTCTTCGCAAGTCGCACGCAAGCCCGGAAAGGTGTGACACAGCCCTTTACAGATACACTAATTTGATCACTGCACTGCTCATTGCATTGTTCTTGCTGCACGGGAGGAGAATTTTTCCCCTCTCCTCCTGGGTACCAAAAGCCCGCAGTGACCTTGCGCGAATGAAGATGCATGAAAACATTCATCACTGATCTTAGATTGAAGAGGTGTAATTGGACATTCGGGTCCGTCTTCAGCATTATGTTACTACGCGTGGAAGACGTATCCTAGAACACATGAACCTTAAATAAACGATATGAGATGGTCGACTACATCACTGGAAAACTAGAGGTTGTGAAGATGATTGGGCTTAATATATTCATATGCTGCTGTGCACGGAAACCATGCATTGAATGATATCAGTGGCCTATACTTCTTCCTCAGCATTTAGCATCAATGTTTACAACTGTAACTAAATGTTACATTTTGCATTTCACATATGCATTTTTTTTTTTGGTCAATATCCTTACGCTGCTGTTTCTGTGTCTAGTAGTCCAACATCTGTGGTACTTCTTGTACAACCATCTCAGGAGTATCACCATCAAGATGAGAGCGAGGAGAGAGAGTGATGCAAGCGCGATGGGAAACCAAGTGAAGAGCGTATCCTTGGTAACAAGGCGTTTTGCTGATGAGGTGCTGACTGGCTTTTGTGAAACTGGTGGCAAATACTCAGCAATCAGGTATTAATGGAAAGCTTCTTTATGTTTATATGGAAGATAATATGATACACAGTAAATCAATTCGACCATGACTCATGCGTAAGTTCATTTCAGGGTTATGACTATAATTAACATACACAATTCCCTGAAAGTATTATAGAAAATAACAACTAAACAAATAGTGAAGCACATATCTTTAATAATTAATTACTATTTCCTTTTATTTGTCTACGGGGTAGCAAGTATAGGAATAATCTGTGATAGATACACGTATACTAAATAAAAGTTTTCGACAAAACAAAAGTATGAACATTAAAATAGGATTAAAAGCCGCAATTGATTGCTATGAAGATTGAAATTACTTTTGGCTGTAGATGCTAAGACGGTTGAAAGACCCAGAAGAAAACAGGAAATAAGATCATGAACGCAGAAAATTTTATCGCAAACAGACACATGCATTTTGCCCGATGAAAGAGAGTAAAGTGCCACATGGGTTTCAATCTTTCTCCACGAAAACGTTGTCCTTGTTTGTTTTGTGTGTGTATGAGGAAAAATTGCAAAGTTGAAGAATGTTAGAGGCGATAATGCCAGATTAAGAAATGCCAGAGATAAAATGTCAAAGGTGGATTTAGCACAAGTAATAGGCCATAGTGTTTAATAATGCAATTATTGCACAACAAACCCTGACGCCTCATCCCAGCAGGAGTCTATTTATCCCTACGCTCAAGTGCCTAACAAGCTGCTTCTCAAGCCTTTATACAAAAAACACCCCAAAGCACCCTATCACATACACAAACACACAAAAAAACAAACGAACAAACAAACAGACAAACAACCAATAAATAAAGACATAGAGGATTTGAAACCATTAAACAAAAAATTACATTTTAGGACAATTATTGTTTAGAAGAGGACAATTATTGTTTAGAAGAGCAAGCTTATGTGCCCGGGCCAACGACCCAATTTATGGTAACTTGGAAAGTGTAGTGACTTAGACTCACATCTTAATTCAATTCCTAGGAATTTTAAACTGCTGACATTATAGCCTCTGGTATTTTTAACTGTAACATTTCACCTAACAGTTCACAGTGTTCACTTGATATTTTCTCCTCACATAAAAAAAAACAACAACAGTGCATCCTCTTTTGGGAATCTTGCCTGGCTGTGGTTTATTATTTTTATGTCTACGTCACTGAACGTTGGACATATCGACTCTGTTGTTATAGATCATATTGAAAAGAAAAAAGGACATTAAAAACGGAAACGTCCATTTGCAAACCTTGCGTGAAAGTATCCCAATGAGTTGGTGGAATCTCAGCTGTTATGCCTAAATTGACGAGGAATTGAATGAAGAATTTAAATCTAGGCAATCAGTTCGTAAATCAGCATTGTTTTTTTTTTTCTGCTACATAATAAAGAGCACGACTGGCAGCAGGGAGAATTATCAACTATACTAGTATAACACAGTTTTGTCATTTTAACGAAAACTAGGTGAGCTTGTCGTTCACTATAGGTTCACTGACAAATATTCATAAAGTCGCCAAGGAGCTTGGATGATGCCAATACAACATAATAAATAAATTATGCTGATTTCTTGACTTCTACATTGCGAGGAAAATGCGCACATTTCTCAATCATCCCCATACATAAGTCTTCACTACCGTGTTAACTTAAAAAAAAAAATGAAAACGTCAACGTGCAAACCTTGCAAGAGACTTTCCTGGTGAGTGGTTGAACTACCAGCAGTTATGCCTGAGTAGACGAGGAACGGATTGAGAAAATGGAATGAAAATCATTATCAGTATGTTAAAATGCACTCTTACTAAAATCAAGACGATGCACGTGTGAGATTGTTTCCATTCAACTTGATGATCATGTTCATTATTCCGAAAGTTCGTTCATCCAATGATAATAGGGAGCTTTAGATTTTGACGCGCGGACGTTTGAGCCGACGCTTGCGCTGGACGTTCTCCTCTCCCCTGCGTCGTGTGGAAAAGTAGCTTTAGATTACGCTGGGACGCAACGTATAAAAAATAAAATCGCGCCCCCATATGATCAGTGCATGAAGAAGCTCTCTACGTCGCAAACTGTGCGGACGTGAAAATAGCCCAGTACGCGTAGTAAACAACTCAGGCGACGCAAGCTAAAAATAGATTGACTTTACGCGCGCTACTGCGCAAGCTCAGAACATGTTTTTTTCCTTTGAACGTCCGCGCGTCTAAAATCTAAAGCTCCCTAATGTTCGTTATTCCGAAGTTTCTTAACTGAAAACGAAATAAGGTTCGTAATTACGAGACTTCATTAGTACTCACCTTCCTTTCGTTTTTTTCGGTGATTAACGAACCATCGATACAGCAGCACAAATGTTCGGATTATCAAATCCGATTTCATTATCGTATAAACGACCCTCTATAATAACTTATAGGAAATTTGTGTGTTTTGGAAAAAAGAACCTTATTTGCCATTTTCGGAACAATTAACATAACTCGTTTATATCTCTAAAATGTTCATGTAGTCATAAGATGTTGGGAGTGATGGTACAATGCAACAATTTATAGCATAATGTCAAATTCCCAGCTGTCACGAAGACAGCTGTTACAGAGGCCAAATTCTGGCACCCAAGAAGTTGCAGTGATGTGTGATTTTGTGTCCTTACTGTGGATGCCATTTGTCACGCTGCTCTGTGTTGTTATGGTACGAACTGCTCGTAATAAAATGCTGAATCCGACACGAGTCCCAGTCTCGTCACTTGTGAAGATCATCTGGAGATGGGAACTCACACTAAGGAATGTCAAATTTTGGAGTGAGTCTTCCATGTTTCCTGTCCAGGATTTCCAAGTGTCTCCAAATGTGGTAAAGATTTGCTCTCCGTCACCAACGTGAAGGTAATCTTTGTCCCGTTCCATGTTGAAAATCAGGACTTCTACCTCTATGGATGAACCAGTTTCTGTTCTGATATCCCAAAGACGGTCGCCGTTATTTGGGTAGACCTCGGGGTAAAGCGGAGATTTGATGGGCATTGGGAGTCCGTCACGCAATATTAATTCTAGATTAGAAAATCACAATAAAATATAAAAGCTAATATTTGACTGCAGTGCTGGCTATCACAGTCATGTGAAAAAAAATCCTTGGACGACATATTGTATGGTTCATCTAGAACAGTATGAATACTAGTATCGGAAAGCTAACATCAGTTCACATGATAACAGTAGCCGGCTGTAATATAGCTGAATGTTACGATAATGTTTTTCCAACTTAACTTGCTGTTAGCATTCATATTAATATAGGTTATATATTTTATATATCACAATACATATGTTATGTGTGTACAAAGTAAAGTCATACATAATGCAGGTATGCTCTGAAAAGCAAGAAAAATGAAAAACAGCTATAAGAATTGCTCTACCAATTACCTGGGCCTACATCAATCAATTTAATCATCTTATTAAATTCTAACCTTAAGGCCGTGTCACACCATTTCGAATTTACTGCGAAGTATCTGCGTTGGAGTTGCCTGCGAGATGTTGCCGGCAAAGGTCTCCTACTGGTGTTCTGCGTGTACCTCTGGGAGCGAACCCACACGACTCTCTTGGAACAAGTTTTGAGCATGCTCAAGGCCTTGTCATACCGTATCTGGGGTGGTTTTGCGGCTTGACTTGCGGGGAAAACAAATTTGCTACCCGGAGCTCTTCGCAGTTGGTCCGCACCTGACAGTACTTTGCGCGTATCTCGCCTGTAGTTGCCCGGAGGTGCGCAAGCAAGTGCGATTCAACCGCATCCAAGTTTTGAACATGACCAAAACTTTTTTCCGGGTGAGCCGCGGTGATGCCCGGAGAGGTCCACGCAGAAGGCCAGTAGGAGGCCCTAGCGGCAGCACCTCGCAGGCAACTCCCATGCATGTACTTCGCAGTCCCAATATGCACCCAAGATAATGACATTCTGTGGGACTTTTGCCTTTCCTTCAGAGAAATTCCTTCACTGAGTTGTCAGCCCCCACGCGCCTGGCACACAGGTCATACAGTATACCCGCAAGTAGGCCTATAGAATTTAAAAGTAGAACGCGTCCAGGAAGTAAGACACATGCACTGACTCGCCCAAATCCTTGTCCGCCCTCAATATTTATCCGGTATGCTGGAAAATCCCTACACGCAACAAGCCTGCGTATTAACCCCTTGCCGGGAAAGGTGTGACAGGGCCTAATCATTGTTGCGGGTAAAAAGATTTGCGTTTACACCTCCGGGCGACTACGGGTAAGATACGTGGTAGGTACTGTCATGTGCGGGTCATATGCGGGGTCCTCCGGGTAGTTACAATTGTTCTTCGCATGTTGCACGCAAGGCTTGCCCGGAAAGGTGTGACACGGCCTCTAAGGCCGTGTTACACCATTCCGGGCAAGCTACGCGGGCTTGTGGCGAGGAGGTAGTTTCCAGCACGTAGAAGATTTTCAGCGGGCGAACAAGAATGTTTGCAATTTTCATTCATGCCTTGTCATACCGTACGGGGAAACTTCTGCGACTTGACTTGCGGGGAAACAAATTTATTCCCCTGAGCTCTCCGCAGTTGGTCCGCACCTGACAGTATCTAGCGCGTAGTTGCCCGAAGGTGCTCACGCAAGTCCGATTTAACCGCAGCCAAGTTTTGAGCATGACCAAAACTTTTTCCAGGTAAGTCGCGGGAGTGTCCGTAGAGGTCCACGCAGAACGCCAGTAGGAGACCCTTCCCAGTACTTCCCAGGCAATTCCCACGCAGGTACTTCGCAGTCCCGTATGCAGCCAAGATAATGAAATTCTGTGAGATTTCAGCCATTCCATTAGAGGAATTCCTTCACTGAATTGTCAGCCCCCACCCGACTGGTACAAAGGTCACACAGTATACTCGCAAGTATAACGCGTCCAGCAAGTAAGACACATGCGCTGACTCGCACAAATCCTTTTCCGCCCTCAGGAATGTCCGGTATGCTAGAAAATCCCTACACATAACAAGCCCAAGTAGCTTGCCCGGAAAGGTGTGACAGGACCTAAACACGGTTGCGGGTAAAAAAATATGCGTGCGCACCTCCGGGCGACTACTTTTGAGATACATGCTAGGTACTGTCATGTGCGGATCATCTACGGGGACCCCCGGGTAGTCAAAATTGTTCTTTGCAAGTCGCACGCAAGGCTGGTGTGACACGGCCTTTAGGGATGCTGTTGTTTGAAGTGTTTAAAGTGTTGGTGCTGCCATCGCTTGATGAGAACACTACAACGCTTTTTGGCGTCATGTTTATACAGCGATACAATCAAAATATAAAGTAAATTCAACAAATTTTCATTTTTCTAACATAATGAAAGAGTAATCGCCTTCCATATTGGAGAAAGAACGGGGACTTGTATTTCCCTTAACCTATGTAAGCAAAAAAACAATGAAACCCGAGGGAATGAGTATTTTTGTTATTCAAAATAATATTACTGATGCCAGTTATTTTGAGCGTTTGTCATTGTGCATAACATAATGATAAGCTATAATGATTGTCAAATTCTTCATTTTCACATATATAGGGAAGAGGTGATTCTCCTGTAAACAGGAAGATGCTATTTCAAGTGGGATACATCCAGAGATGTGTAACATGGCATTATCATATTGTGTAGCATAAAAAAGACATTCGTGAGTAAAGCCATAACTTAATAGCATACACCAACTCCACAAGACACTATACTGCATATATATTGTCCACAGCTTTGCTACTTTGATAACTGCGCGACTGATGTCGAATACCTATAGGCCCTACGTGTACTTTCTTCAGTGCAATTATGAGGACATATGGCACAGGTACAGCTGCCTCCAAAATCCTGCTTTGAAAAATTCTTTAAATACTTTAAATACCCAGTACCTAATTTTCTTCAAAAATGAAATCACGTACAGATAAATCCTTTCATCTATTACAGATTTTTTTTTTCTGTTTAGCATTTACATTGTATATACCTTGATGCTTTACGGCCACAACAGTCATACTCAGTGTAAGCTGACTCAGCAGGGTGGTCAGTTTGTCACCTAAAAGTGCGTGTCCAAATGTTACTTGCAGTCAGGCATGGCTAGACGGTGATGTCACGTCACTTGGTAAGTTTTCAACATTGGTGCCGCTGAAGCTAACTATTGTGTTGTCTCCGCTTGGGAAAAAGCCATCACCTATGTTCATCCTATGGTCATTTGGAAACGTGAAAGTTTGGAAGGTTAGTTTTATCCTGTAGCTGGCACTTGTTGTATACCTCCAGACAGGGGCAAATTCACCCAACATCGCTTCCTCCCACAGAGCAGTGTTTTCAGATGAAATGTAGAAAGGTGGCTCGAGTGAGAGAACTGTAGATGCTGCAAAATGAAGCACGAAAGGAAGGTATTTCAGGTATAGAAATGCAGCAAAATTTTCCGATAAAGCCTGCATTACAAAGAGAAATGAATCAGACACCCAGATGTCAAGTTTCATTAAGGAAAATCAAGAGCACATCTTCTCAATCATGAAACCAATTTTAGACTAACACATAATTCTAATGGTTGTACAGACTCCTACCTTGGATTATGCATTGTGATATATTTATATGTAAAATTCAAAATGGAAATGCCATCCTAATCATCAGGAGAGATTTTAGCCCTGAAATTTTTGTGATCTCTTCAACGTAACACAACTATACAGAAACAGAGTAGCGAAATAAGGAGGGGGGGGGGGCAAGAGAAGAAGAAGAAAAAAAAGAATGCGCAGGAAACAGGTTATGTCAAGTGGTTTGTAAGGAGAAATCTCCTTAAGGACGTTCCTCAGTTAAAGTGAAATCCAAGTCATTTTCTTGAAACTTTCCATACCGTAACTTTGACCCATCCGAAGCCCAAATATTTAAATAAAACCATATGTTCATGTGCTTGTTTTTCTTCTATGGGACTTTGAAGAATATGACTAATCTGCCGTCCTGTACCAAAATGATAGCGTTACATGATCAAGACCATGATTGGCAACAAAATCTGCAATGACAAACTTAAATCCCCATAATTCTTTCAAAATCCACGTTATTTTCTCCAAATTTGCAAGAATTGCAGAAAAGGGTACCCAAAACGAGGAAAAGGTTTTAAAGTTAGGGTTTACACTCTCATTCTTCAGCAAGCAGCGCCCTCACGCGGCAGAAAACACCGAAATCTCTCAAATCCTTCTCATCGACGTTTGTGGGTTCATGTGCTCGTTTTTGTGCTAGCAGCGCCCCCATGCGACATATACCAACGTAAGACCCCAAATCTGGTCAGGAACCTTAGGGTCGCCCTGACAGGGTGGGTTCATAAACCTCATGCTGTACATTCAAAACCCATGTCAAATTCATGAAAATTGACCAAATTGTAGAAAAAGGCTTACTAATACCAGAAAAAACAATCAAAAGTGTGGGTTCATGTGCTCGTTTTTGTGCTAGCAGCGCCCCCATGCGACATATACCAACGTAAGACCCCAAATCTGGTCAGGAACCTTAGGGTCGCCCTGACAGGGTGGGTTCATAAACCTCATGCTGTACATTCAAAACCCATGTCAAATTCATGTAAATTGACCAAATTGTAGAAAAAGGCTTACTAATACCAGAAAAACAATCAAAAGTGGGGGGTTCATGTGCTCGTTTTTGTGCTAGCAGCGCCCCCATGCGACATATGCTATAGTACGACCCCAAAATCTGGTTAGGAACCTACGCATGGACGCCCTGGCAGGGTGGGTTCTTAAATCTCATGCTGTACATTCAAAACCCATGTAATTTTCACGAAACTGCACCAAATTGTAGAAAAAGGCTTACTTATTCCAGAAAAACCATGAAAAGTGGGGGTTCATGTGCTCGTTTTTGTGCTAGCAGCGCCCCCATGCGACATATACCAACGTAAGACCCCCAAATCTGGTCAGGAACCTGAGGGTCGCCCTGACAGGGTGAGTTCATAAATCTCATGCTGTACATTCAAAACCCATGTCAATTTCACGAAACTTCACCAAATTGTAGAAGAAGACTTACTTATTCCAGAAAAACTATGAAAAGTGGGGGTTCATGTGCTCGTTTTTGTGCTAGCAGCGCCCCCATGCGACATATACCAACGTAAGACCCAAAATCTGGTCAGGAACCTAAGGGTCGCCCTGACAGGGTGGGTTCATAAATCTCATGCTGTACATTCAAAACCCATGTCATTTTCACGAAACTTTGCCAAATTATAGAAGAAGGCTTACTAATTCCAGAAAAACAATAAAAAGTGTGGATTCATGTCCTAATTTTTGTGCTGGCAGCATCCCCAGATCCCCGGACCCCAAAATCTGCTTATAAACCTCTCGTGGGTGTCCTGATTATAAGTGGGTTTCGTGAATGTCATGCTGTACATTCAAAACCCATGTCATTTTTACGAAACTTTAATTGTAGAAGAAGGGTTACTTAATGCAGAACAATTGTAAAAATGGGGGGTTCGTGTGCTCGTTTTAGTGCTATAGCAGAGCCTCCTTGCGAAATCATCGTAAGACCCCCAAATCTGGTCAGGAACCAATGCAGGGATATACCCTGCTAGGATACATGAATCTCATGCGGTTCACTCGAAACCCCATTTTCTTTAAAAAAAAAACACGCACACACAAACAAACAACAAACCTGTCACAATTGCAGTGATATGGTGAAAATATTCAAAAAGAAAGGTCCATGTACGTTTTTGTTATCATTTCCCTTAATACACAGCCATAATGATATTATGTGGATGCAAGCGTGGAAAACTCCATATTATTGACATGCACGCTTGTTTGTTTGTTTTACCCACCTTGCTGTAACCATGTACAGAAAGTGATAATGGAGGAAGAAGAATAAATATAAGGAAATGGGAGTTTTGGCATTAGTCTGACGGTCCTCCAAATGAAAAACAAATCTTAATACAATGACGTTGATTGTAGATTGCATGTGTTGGTTGTTGCAGTGGTTGGTAAAGTGCGTGTTGTAAGCTATGGAGATGTACCTTGCCCCCCCCCCCCCCCCCCCGAATTTTTTTTTTTATTCTCCTTTTGTTACACCAGATTTGGTAATAAAAAATAAATATATGAATGGTGAAAGTGATGAATAGTCTTGTTTTATAACACTTTCGTGACCTTGTATTTTGTAACCAAAAATAAAAAAAAAACAATATTTTGTATTACTAGTAATGACAAGTTCAAATCTAATTTAGATTTTAACAGAGACACAAAAGATTGTTTTAGCTGATAGACCTAAAGATGAGACGTGTGTCATATGCTTGTTTTGTTGTTGTTGTTGTTTTAACACCTAGTCCAATAGACTAGTGAGCCTTAGACCCCGACTAGGGCCTATAGGCCCTTGGTACCTTAGCACTCGACTTTATCATGTTGATGACCGGATAATGAACTTCATGTCACAAAACAGATCTATGGATTGAAAATGGAAACAGCTCTGTTCCACTTCCAAGCTTCGCGATTCCGTCAATCAGTGTTGTGCTACAATGACCATGTATATGCGGCTCGGACCGCTGAACTTTGCGTGGTATGTACAGATTGTAACGCGTACAGTCGGCACGCGAGCCGAGCGAGGCCGCCCAGCGCTGCTGCCCCGGCGGCGTTTTTTTTAAAAGACGGCACAGATTGGGGCATGGCGCGTGTTAAACTTATGGGAAAAACGTTGGGTTAGGGTTTTTGGTTAGGGTTAGGGTTAGGGTTAGGGTTGGGGTTAGGGTTAGGGTTAGGGTTAGGGTTAGGGTTTGATGGTTAGGGTTAGGATTAGGATTAGGGTTAGGTTTAGGAATAGGGTCCCCAATAGATTTTTAGGGTCCCCAATCTGCGCCGTCTAAAAAAAAAACACGCTGCCCGGCGCGGCCGCGGTGGGGAGCTGTCGGGTATCCGCACGTACACATACCACACTTTATACAACACCTCAGAATGATGTCGAATTGTGATTGGCCAAGAACATGTCACATGACATTCAATAGAAAATACCTATCAAACTCATTGAGAGTGACAGCCATACAATAGGACCCTGGCATGGGCCTATTGCACGGCTCGATGGTACTATAGCACGGCTTCGCGGGGGGCTACTAATGCATGGCCGCTCACAGAGTTCTGTGGCTCACACCCGTAGCAAAGCGCCAGCAAACTACATTGTACAGTGTACGCGCTGGCCGGCTGCGCTGCGCTGCCGGTAAGTCTCACAGACCAGGCGCGGCGGAGTACTACTGCAACGTTAACGTGTACGCGCAGTTACTTTACCTAGCTAGTTGCATGTATCGCGCCCTTTGTACGTACTGCTGTGTTTTTATTTTTGACTCTGATCTGCTACGTGGACCACAGTGATCCCAAAATCAAGACTTCATTTCAAGTTGAGAAACCGTAATTTGATTATTTTTCTTTGTTTTTATACAAAACCATTTTCGGAAATAGACAAAGTCTAGACCTACTACTAGATCTACCGACATCTCAGATCGGCCTAACAGTCAGGCCTAACTCGATCTAACGTTAGTGTAGAATGGGTATAGACCCTGCGGAGTTTGTGATTCCTGTGACTGTGTGGTCGAATCATGACGAGTGTTTGAAAGCAGTACACAGGGTGGTTTACAATTCTCTGCCTAATTGTTACATTTATTTTGGGGCCTTCCTGAGTTGGCGGTCACTAATTTTGTATTGTGATTGTGGACAAGGTGTTGTATAAAACGAATAATTTATGATTTTGTTCGTGCATTGGGGCACGTAATACCGTACTCGGCGCGAGATTCGCCACTGGTCTATTCAACGCGGCGCTGCGCGCCTTGTTGAATAGACCAGTGGCTCATCTCGCGCCTCGTGCGATATTCGTGCCCTATGCACTCACAACTCATAAATTATTCGTATATTATACAACGTCCAAGTAGATCCTTGTAATTTGATTGGAGGATTGTCGGTCACGTGATATTCAATAAGTACTCCATTCAGCGCGCCGTGCAATTTTGGTTCTATTTTTGCGTGCAACTTGGTTCGATTTTTTCGTTCTATTCCACGGTTCGAGAAATTGTACGGTACTGCGTGTACTGTGTGTTGCATATTGAGGATCGCATGCAGCTAGCGCAGTGTACGTGTGCGGTACATGCATGCGCGTACGTAGGCCTTCGTAGTGGTAGTGTACGTGTATGAGCGCTAGGCTGTGATGTGACCTGTATCTAAACGCACTGATTGCACAAGCCAGAAAGAGAATCGCAGTGGATCCACATGTAAGTATGGCTATGTTTTTCATACATATATAGACTTCTAGGCCTACTTAGACCAAAAAGATCTACTTGGACGTTGTATAAATCAAATAGTGTATGGTCTTTACTCGTGCAATGGAACGAGATTTCGCACTCGGTGAAAGATGAGGCGCTCTATTCAACTCGGCTTCGCCTCGTTGAATAGAGCGCCTATGAAAGCTATCTTTCACCTCGTGCGAAATCTCGTACCATTGCACTCGTGACCATTCACTATTTGTATACTAGCTCGATCTACTAGCAGCTGCTCAGCTCAGCTAGCTCCAGCTCATCACTCGTGCGTGCGCTTCTACGCTCTTTGTTACGTCACTGACACCTGCGCAGCTAGGATGCGCACAAACTCAACTGAGGAACGTAAGCATTTTTTTTTAAATATCTGTCCTACTGTAGGTAAGGATGTGCAACGGATACAGTGGTCACCGTGGTGGTGTATGCAAGGGGGGGGGGGGGGGTCGGGAGGGTCGTACGACCCCCCCCCCCCAATTTTCAAAAGGTACATTTTTTGTAAAAGACATTTTTGTTTTTCGAGGGCTTTTTACCCTATATGCAACAGGAAAAAAAGTGACCAGGTGGTGTTCCAGCAAATTGTCAAAAACCTCGAAAATTTTGAAACTTAGTTTTAATATGCCATACCTTATTTCTAAGCCGCACTGCCATGTCGAAAAAGTCACTTTTGTATGCACCAAATGGCCCCATTTTAAGATATAAAATTAAAAAAAACTCTCTAATCGCTCCGCTTCCTTGCAAAAGAAAAAAAGGTCACAACATTTTGATTACGACCCCCCCCCCCCCCCCCGAAGAATCCTGGATACACCCCTGGGGTAATCCTGAAGGGAGATTATTTCAATATCTATACCCTGTGAAAATGACTGTTCTCTTCTCCAAGGTCGTTCGATACACTGGAGGTGAACTATTGATAGGCCTACATCTTTCAGTCCAACATTATCTGTATAAAATCGCATTTTTAAAATTTACTATAATCCTCATTTTTTTTTTAAAGCAAATTATGACACCAGTATGAGGAAAATTGTCTAGAAGTTTGTGTTAAGACAGTGACAGCATTTTTATCGAATGAAATATGGATTTTCAAATCTAATTTCGAGAGACCATAAGAATTTGTATGAGATAGGTATATATTCTTTGCGTTGATAGTACAATACATAACATAGTATACGTACTTGAATACAGCGAAGAGTGATGTGGAAAGAGCATATACGCTCTGAATGATACTGCTCAGAAATATTCGGATGAAAATCAAATACCATTTCTTTTCTTGACAATTTTCAGTTCGGACTTTTCGTTATTCAAAAAGTGTTTCTCTACCAGAGATTCAGGGAACACTAATGTGGTTCCTATAAGCTCTTCCCCTGAGGAAGCGGTGGTGGGGCGGGGAGATGGAGAACATCAAATTTTCTGCAAAGCAAAATTGAAAGAGTGGATCGGCGATATGTCATGAAAGACGTTAAAGGGACTGTACAGTATTGGTTGAGGTGGGGATTCATGTTTTGAACATCCCAAAGTGAGATAATGAAAAGCCTCATGAAATATGAAAGAGCGTGTAATTTTAAGAAGGATTCAACGTTTATTTGATGAAAATTGGTGTTCAAATGGCTGAGATATCCAAAAAAGTGCTAATAATAAAAGGCGACATGCCACAACTTTATTAGGATCTCTTTGTTCCACCTTGTTTTTGGATATCTCAGCCATTTCAAAACCGATTTTCATCGAATAAACTTTTGATACCCCTTAGAACTGCATGCTCTTTGACATCTCATAGAGTGGTTTCTGAATATCTCGCAAAACGTTAAAAGCTAAATCCTCACCTTGACCAGAACTGTACACACCCTTTAATATAAACCAATATAGAATGAATACTAACAGGGGAGCATGTGGTACTGCACAACGAAACAATTTCCACTGAGAAGCATAATCCTTGTAGATGGTGCACTGAAAGAATTAATTCGTAGGTCATCCTCAAAAGTTTGTCAAGTAATTTGTCATGAGTGGTATGACAACTTTTCATCACTCATTACAAATGTTTTTACTCGCAGTACGACTCTTTGAAATGTAATTACGAATTAATATCATGTAATGACGAATGAAAATTCCCGAGTGACAAACGACAATGTCATGACGAATCTTACATTTGTTTAACAATGATTCAGTACAAATTCGCTTTGTCACCCGAAGTGGTACTGTACAAATTTTCTTAAACACTACGAACTTCAGGTCATACATTACGAATCAGGTAACACTGATCGCCCAGTTTCATGACGAATTAAAATCAAACGGGTTTCTAAATTTTAAAATGATTTGTCATGCATCATACGCGCCAAAATTACATAAACCTGTGTAAAATCGTAACATAGCCATGGTACCGATCGAGTGCGCGCAGCTGCTAGAATGGATTTTGTGCGTGCTGCATGCATGCTGCATGCAGCTCACACGTACACACATACGTACTATAAAACAGCGAATTTAGCTACGACGCGCGCCGCCGGCCGACGCATTCGAGTATTCGTCGATCGCTTCAGCTTCGTCTTCGATATCTAACTTAGATCGCTTTTCTAAACGTCTGACGTCCAGATGAGGACCTCCAAATATTAGTGACTTGTAAGTAGACGAGATCTATTTGGTGTTTTTGATAATTTAATGAATTTAGTGTTGCTTTGTAGCTTGATGTACATGTACCGGTACTGTTACTTAATGTCATTATGATCGCTGTACTATACAGTCTGTAGAGTCTAACAGTATAGTAGTAGTGTCGCTTGCAAGTAACAAGCGCAAAGTCACGCATGCTAACAATGGTGGGGGCTATTGTATTAGTATTATAAACGTTACCGTGCATTTTTTTTTTCAAGCACATCAGTTATCTAATTCGATAGTTGAATGTTCCAAATTGACAAAATATTTTCTCTATATAATTTTTTTTTTTTCAAAAGTAAACATTTTAACTTGAAATCGCGGTGTCAGTAATATAGTCAAGTCTTTCCCTAACTATACACAGCCCAGTTGCTGCTACGGAGCAAACGTACAGTATAGGTTGTGTACATGTAATTTTACGTAGATTCGCACAGCGTAGTTGTAACAGCGTCTGGTCGGACTAGGTCTAGTCCTTCCCTAAACTGCGACAGCCCTCGCACGTATTGCGAGGGCTGTGGATATTAAGACAATGTCACAGTCTGTATTCTTTGCGGTTTTGAAAATGTTAATTTGAATATGTACTAAAGTAGCTTCAATTACTGAATAAACGTGACGGGCTTCGCAATGTTATTGATGTTTTCTATTTGGGTCACAATTTTCAGCTTTTTTTTTTTTAAAATTGGGCACTTTTAATATCGGTGCCTGTACTGTACCGTACTTATCATAGTAGTGGACTAGTACTGGTAGGAAGGTGTATGAATACTATGATTGAAGGTACCACCTATCCGATCGTCACCCTAAGGATCTGTATCCTGTTTATTCCAAAAGTGTAAAACAAATTCACTTAATTCTTATCTCAAACATGCCATCTCCCCTGCAGTTTTGAATGTCATGACCGTTTCGTTGATTCTGAATCTCCGTTTTAAAATAACGCAATTTTAGTGCATGCGTTCCATTTTCTTCGCGCAGCTCAAAAGGGGACCTAATGATCGGCACCCCCTCCCTCCATAGGTATTACACATGAATTTCACAGCAATGCGTCGTTACTGAGCGGATGTCTAATATTGAAACGGATTTGTTAGTTTGTTTGTAAGTTAGATTTTCATTTCTTCGTTTTTATTGTTTTCATAGCTTATAGCACTTATTCCCCGACGTATCTTTATACGCAAACAGCCATGATACGCAGGGTGCCGATGTCAAGGTACCCTGCCGATAGGTGGTACCCTTACCATACTGCTACTTAACATACAATGCAAACGCTTCAGGGCCCTCCCACTGTCATGGAAGGGCTCTGGGGTTAGTCCTTCCCTAAATAGGCCCTAATAATTTTTTTTTTTCTAAATGTGTGTGCGAAATTGGGCCCTATTACTGTGCAGCATTCCCTGTTACTATGGGGTTGTTAAAAGTGCAGCTGAGTTGAGAGACCAGAGAAAAAGAGAGAGAGAGAGAGAGAGAGAGAGAAATGAATACATTTCAGTGGCAAAGCTACATTCCATGTGAAAAATGTTAAAAATCATAAGATTTATATCCTAATAAATGTATTTTGATTTATCTTTTTGCTCCTTGCTGAATTTCGTCAGATACATGGTAGAGAGGAGGGCATCATCAGTCTGTTAGATGCAGGACTTAAGACGCAAGCCGCAGCAATCCTGCAAAGCTGCATTGCTACAACAGTCCGAGGGGTAAACCTACTTCGCTAGCAAATTGGACTGATGAAGTCATTGAAGATATCATCAAACTGGATGATGGAGATTGAAGGAAAGGCAAGTTCTCGGGTGATTTTTTTTATTTATCTATTTATTCTTTAAAATTTATGATAAGGTTTTTTTTTTTCATAGAATGCAAATATTCACAGGCATAGGCAGTATACATTTTATTTATTTTTCTAAATTTATGATTTCAGTTTCCTGATGTAACCCATAAAATCTCAATTCCTATGCTGCACATGTCTCTAGCAATGCAACCTTTATCTTTGTAAGACAGAGGTGTGGGAGGGGGTCCAGCCCCCAACTGATGTTCCCAATAATTTCTTAATGCCAAAAGATAATTTTCTGATTTTTGTTTAAGATTTTTTGGAATGGTGTTCTCCTTCAGTTCTTATAACCCTCATTTATTATATTGGTTTAATCACTAATGATTTTGATTTGTGTTTGCAATGGTCAGACAAGAGTCTGAAATTGATCACAGTCAATTCACTTATCAAGTGTAGTCCTATTTTCTTTTTTTCCCCCTTAATTATAATAGATGCAGAGTCAAAGGCTGCTATTACTGTCGTTCGGTGTTGCTGAAGGAGAGTGGCAGCTTCGTCAGACAAAAGGTAAAAGAAAAGGATTCTTCAATTTATAGTAGACTTTCTATTATTACACAAGTTAATTTGTGGGCAGGGTAGAAAATTTCCCGCCATCTTGTGAAAAAGAACTGAACATATTTTTTAGGTTCTCTTGATATTTATTAATGACTCTGCTCAATACATGCAATGGTTCAGTCCTATTCTATGTAACATTCAAGTAAGTAAGATATATGAGTCTGTGAATTGTGTACTGTGATCTGAAACTTGCCACTATTATTCATGTCCAAGAAGGCACAATAAACTAACTAATGTCTTGCAAACACCAGACAGCTGCATGATCTGATGGCCCCCATAAAAATAGGGATGGTCAATTTATGGTAGTTTCGTATGTCAGAAAATCTTTGTTTTTATGCACATGTATTCATTTAATTGGTTTTTTGCTAATAATGAGTAGATTGATACCATGATTGTTGATTTTGGCTAAGTAGTTTTGCTACTATACTACCTTCACTTATTTCTGGAAACTATAGTCATCTTGAAAATCATTGCAGTGGGAACCATGAAGCCACAGTTTTTGGTTCATGCATTCACTGAGCCATGACATTGGCTTCATTTAAATGCATATGAATGCAGGCTTATACTGTTACATGACTTGGTGAGCGTGGTCATCTGAGCTCTATTATCTGCATACTCATGAAATGCCTGAAATTCCACAATTTGGGGGGATACACCCCAAAGATAAAATGATATTTAGAATATCACTGTCTGTTGTAAATGAAATAATTTCGTAATTTACTAGTTATAAAGTGCTTTATTTGTAAAATAATAATAATAATAATAATAAAACTGGATACTAAATTGACTTCATCATTGTCTCTTTTACTTAAAGGATGACGACACGGTAGATCCTGTCTCGATATTGACGGATGAAGAATCCCCACTGGACTCCACCGAGTTTACGGTCAAAGTTGAAAACTGTACTGTCTGTACAGTTGGTGACATCCTCACAGCAACGGCGTCGTCCTTGGCTTGTTTCTATGTATTTCATTTACATTACACCAGGAATGTTCAGCGGCCCGTTGCATAAAAGTTACAATTATGGTAACTTGGTAACTAGCATGACAACTATACCCAACAGCCAATCATAATAAAAAAATTCCATGGAAGAAGATACTCGAGTTTTTGCACCTCCATCCACACATAGTGTGTATGGAGGGGGGGTATATAGGAATCACTCTGAGGTTGGGTGGCCAGTCGGTCGGTCGGTCCGTTGCAAAATCTTGTGGATTAAACTCCTCTCTCATTTTTTGAGCAATTGACCCCAAATTTAGCATGTGTGACTGCTATCAAAGGGAGATGTGCAAGACACCTTTTTTTGTTAGTACAGTATTGCATAATGAGTTGCCATGGCAATGGCATATTTTTATAAAAACTTGTGACTCGAACTACTTTCTCATTTTTTGAGCAATTAACTTCAAATTTGGCATGTGTGACCGGTATCACAGGCAGATGTGCATGACACCTTTTTCATGACTATTTCGTAATGCATTGCCATGGCAATGGAAGATTTTCGTTAAAATCATACAAAATGTTATGGATTGCACTACTCTCTTAGTTTTGTAGCAATTCAGTTTGAATTTGGGATATGCGATCAACGTAATGAATGTTTGTGCAAAACACCTTTGATGTGTGTGTTGATAAATCTGTTGCCATGGCAACAGCAGTTTTTTTTTAAACAATCGAATACAAAAATTGTGGATTAGCCTAACTCCTTCAGTTTTCAAGCATTTTGCTTTGAAATTGGCACATGTGACCACTATGGTACGTAGATGTGCATATTTACTCTTGTCATTGTTGATCAATGTGTTGCCATGGTAACAGCATAGTTTGAATGAAAATCATACGAAAATATTCAGTTAATTCCCTCAGTCTTAGAGCATTTGACTTGAAATTTGGCACACATGGCAACTATAGTATATAGATGTACAAACTTAATCTTTCGTCAGTGGTGAGCAATGGGTTGCCATGGTAAAAGGGTTTTGTTTACCTAAAAACATACAAAAATATTCTGGATTCAGCTAACTTCCTTTAGTCTTCGAGCATTTAGCTAGAAATTTGGCACACATGACCACTGGTACGTAGATGTGTAAACGTAATCTTTCATTTGTGATCAATGTGTTGCCATGGTAGTGACATTTTGAAAGAAAATCATACAAAAATATTATGGATTCAGTTAACTCCCTCACTCTTCGAGCATTTGGCTTGAAATTTGGCACATGCAACCACTATACGTGTAGCATAAAGATGTGCAAACTTAATCTTTTGTCAGTGGTGAACAATGCGTTGCCATGGTAGCAGCATCTTTTCACTAAAATGCATACAAAAATATTGTGGATTCAGGTAACTACCTCGGTCTTTGAGCATTTAGCTTGAAATTTGGCACATGCGACCACTATAGTACGTAGATGAACATACATAGTCTTTCGTCATTGTTGATCAGTGTGTTGCCATGGTCACAGTGGATATATTTTGCATGAAATCATGCAAAAATATTGTGGATTCAGTTAACTCCCTCAGTTTTTGAGCATTTGGCTTGAAATTTGGCACATGTGACCACTTTAATAGAATATAGATGTTCAAACTTAATCTGTCATTGTTGAACAGTGCATTGCCATGGTAACAACATTTTTTCACCAAAAAACATGTGGACTCAGCCAACTCCCTCAGTCTTTGAGCATTTAGCTTGAAATTTGGCACACCTGACCACTGTGGTACGTATATGTGCAAACTTAACCTTTCATCATTGTTGATCATTGTGTTGCCATGGTAAAGCAAAGTTTGAATGAAAATTATATAAAAATATTGTGGATTCGGGTAACTCCCTCAATCTTTGAGCATTTGATTTAAATTCGGCACATGCAACCATTATAGTACAGAGATATGCAAACTTTATATTTCATCATTGTTTAATAATGCGTTGCCATGGTAACAGTGCATTTTGAATGAAAATCATACAAACATTTTTATTTCATCCTAACTCTGTTAATAGCATTTTTTCTTCAAGTTCGGCACATGTTACCTCTACATTACGTAGATTTGCACAAAAAATCTTTTGTCAGTGTGGAAAAGGTGTTGCCATGGTAACAGTGTATTTTGAATGAAATTGATACACTTATATGGTGAATTCAACAAAGCCCCTCATCCTTTTAGCATTTGGCTTGAAATTTGGCACATGTGATGGCTATGTATTGTTGTGCTAACTTCATTTTTTTTTTCCTTAATGTCCAACATTGTGTTGGTATGGTTACACAATTTTTAATAAAAAACATGGAAATCGATAGACATTCCAAAAAATAATGTATACTATATGTTTTTCCACAATTTGTAATCCACAATGTTGTTAAAATCCAAGTAATTGAATATGTATGAAATAATATAAACTGTTCAAATTAATAGTTGGACATTAGGATGTTGTTATTCTTTATTTCCCCGTGACACAATCTGTTCCTTCTTCAGCAGTTAACCAAAATGTTAAAATGTTGAAATTAGGCATAATTTGTGAACATAACTTTTACAGTTGCAATGAAAGATTGTTAAGAGTATGTATACCTAGACATTCCTAGAAATAATCTGTACGAGATGTTTTTTTCCGCAATTTGTATTCATCAATGTCATAAAAATTCAAGTAATTGAATCTTTACAGTTTTGCTCTGTTTTGATGGAAATCTGCTCTTCTGATAATAAAGTGGTTGCTGATATTATTTCTGATTTCCTGTATGAATTGATTTTTGTGCCAAACAGTGTTCTCACAATGTATAGATAAGTGAAATTACTGTAGCTATTTGTTTATGCATGACAAACGCATAATCATACTCGACAAACTACTGCACGACAAATAAATTGTATTACACATTCATTCTTTGCATGACAAATGAATTTTTATGCATGACAAATTAATTTTTGCGCTCTACAAATTAATTTTGGTGCACTACAAATTAAATTTCTTGCATGACAAATGACAAATTAATATTTGTCAAATAAGACCACTTTTCACGACAAATAAATATTTGTCATGACTAGATGAAAATTTGTCAAATAAGACCCATTACACTACGAATTAAAAGTTGTCACACAAATTTGTCAAGTAAGGCCACATGCATGACAAATTACTTAACAAGTTATTAGTTTGTCAAATAAGACCACCTGTATGACTAACTTTAATTTGTCAATTGACTAAAAGATATTTTCAGTGTGACCTGGGGGCCTTTCATGCCTTTTGTCCGACTTGTTGGACGAATTTTGCTCTCAGCCAATCAGATGAAAGGATTTCAGTAGCTTAACATTTTTTTCAGATGAAATACCTGACAAAAAGCTTCATGTTTGTTTTATTGTTGTTGTTGTTGTTGTTGTGTTGTTCTGTCTGCTATAGAATTGTAAAACTTATCTATAGTAATACTATGGGATTCCATACCGTGAGAGTGGAAGTTCATGACCAATATTGTTGAAAGGCTTTGAGATATTGAGGTAAACGCTTGTTACTGTACTGCTGTATTAAGCGTGCTCAATCAGCACAGTTGATGTACTTTTATTAATCCGACAATGAAATGTAGTGTCTTATTAAGCAGATTTGTTATTCGGAAGCACAATTCAGCATACCTAAATGTCCCTTAATCAAAGAATTAAAAAGGGGGTTCGTTTCATTTTCAGCTGAACTTACAAACAAATAATAAATATTCGGAATATAAAGAAAACTGTATCAGTACATCGCGATAGCATTGCACAATATAAACGCAAGTTGACCATAACTTGTATTGAAGAGTTATCTTAAAGAAAAAAATCAGAATAAAAAAAAAAAAACATTTGCACTTCCTTAAAGGAAGATCCGGGTGAGAAAAAAAGTATACATTTCCAAGATTCCTTATAAAAAAGAACTAAATAAGGAAATTGTGCGATGGATATTTAGGCTACAGACGATCATTTTTGCGTGAATATGTGTAAAATTAAGATGTCAATTGATAGAGCTCACAAAGCTCAATTTGTTTTCCCGTCCTATGTAAAATCAGAAGACAACATCTCCTAAACCATTTAAACATCTCTTTTGGAATTTGGACATGAAGAGATTGATTATTGTGAACCGTATCATATAAGAGTCACAATTCTTAAAACCATTCCCCTGATGTAGCAGAGAGTCAATGTTCAGTTAAGTGAAGCTAATAACCAATACCTGACGTTAAAAAGCACATGAATAAACCACCGATGCGAGCAGATAAAAGGATCTTACCTGATTCTACGTAGAATGACGGATACGTCACGTCTACAAGCAGTACAGTGGCCAACATGATTAGCAGATCCATTATTCGATATACAACACGCGATACGTTGAATCCCATGTTGCCATGGAAAAGGGGGATAATGCACCCACGCAAGCCCAGTGTCTCTGAAATTTAATATCAGAAATCGCGGTCAAGATAATGTACTGTTAATGCGAGGGTAGTCTTATCGGTATGGATGTTCTATGTCGCAGGTCAGTGAATAGAGTACTCCTACTTAGCGATCGTTGTCATGACAAGAAAACTTCTTTTTGTTGCGGCAGCTGTATACAAATACTCGTCGAAGTAGTTTTGCTCTCACTTTCATGCTGCCAATAATGCAAGCCATCTTTCCATTTATTTCATTACAATGTTTCAGCTGCATATAGGCTTTTCAAGAAAAACAACAACAAAGCAAACAAAACAAAAACAAACAGGAAAGCGCTATAAGCTTTTATGCATACCTCACAGATATACATCTTATCTTTTGTCTCAATTTGGTGCTAAAACATCTTCCTTTTTATGTACATTGTAGTATGTTTCATTTCACTACATTTGTTTTTAATAATTTATCTCCCCAAGTTTTGATTGCCAGATATTCTTTCCATGAGAAAATTGAATTTAAGTGAAGGCATAATACTAGGTGTTTCAAAAAACATTTCCCACTTTTGATCATAAATATTTCAAATACTATTCATTCGATAAAACTGTCATTGATATGAGTAATAGCTGGATAGTGTACAATTTGGTTGAAGGTGATTTGCATGTGAAAGCATAAATCAATTTCATTAAATCTAAGATTGATTTTGAAGTAAGGTTTCAGATTTTGGTCAAATTTTAACCCTCTGTACAAAAATTGAACTTCGCACAGGAACCAATGATGTGTATATGAGTGTGTGCTGACAATGGCCCTGAACAATGGACATGCTTGAACCACCTGTTGACTAGGCGTCAGTCTGGCGCTCCCTGGCACATGAATGCTTAATCAATAATTCATGTGGATTGCCCTGGGCACTGCTAGTCTGAATTCATGCACGGTAAAGTGCTTGCAAACACGACATTTCATTCCAGCTGGCAATCATTTTCAAATTTTGCTTTACATATCACTAAATGTGGGATATAGATAAAAATAAATGATCTAAAGTTCCTCATTTTAATACCACTGTCTACTAATTAAATAGTCTGACAAATTTGTCGCTTTTTCGATAAAAAGAGATCATTTTTGGTAAAGAGTTCCGCAGCATTTATCATTGGGGTGATTTGTTTCAGAGTAGATTTATTTAAGGCTCCATATACACAAGTGTATTATATACTCTAATAAGCCAGTTCGGGGTTCCAGTTTGAGCATGAGCAGAAAAAGGTCACTTGTACCGAGAGACAGGTTGGTTTTTAATTTCAGTTAGATAAGCATCTGTAATGCTATGATTATTCATGGTATCCTTATAAATGGTGCCTGCCACTACATCCACCTGACAGCATGCCTGGTATTTGGCAATGTTAACAGAAAAGTTTGTTAATGTATTCAAAACAGCTCAATGAAATAGATGCTTCCCAAAGTGTTGATTGACGAACCATTCTGGTCACTTCATCTACACAGGTTCATTCTTTGTTAGAATACGAGTCCCATAAATTGCTATGTTGGGCAAGCTGCGACATTATGTTGCTTTGAATTGAGTGAAGTGCCTAACCAACTGAGAAAAATGAAAGGTCATTTGTACCCATGTGCACATGAGCTATCTCCGAACAGGCTTATTGATTTTCTTTACTTCCTGTCACCGTGTTTACGATAGAACAATAGGTATTCATTGTAATTTTGTTTTTCAGAAGTAGGGAGAGCACTGACGCGACTCAACGACAGTATCGACAGGCGTTTGACTTTACCCAGATACTGCCAGAGGCTGAATAAAGACTAGTTTGATAGTGGAATTTCTCATGAATAAATAATGAACCATTAAAACCCTGGCCATTGTTCAGGACCATTGTCAGGGTGTTAACCACACACTCCCATACACACCCATTGACCCCTGTGCGAAGTGAAATTTTGTACACAGGGTTGAAAATAGAGCAAAGTCTGGAACCTAACTGTGAAATTAATCATGGATTTCATGAAACTTGTTTATGCTTTCATATTTAAACCACCTTCAACCAAATTGTACATTATTCAGCTATCACTCATATCAATGACAGTGTTATCTGATATATATTTTTTGAATTATTAAGAATCAAAAGTGAAAAATGTTTTTTGAAACACCTAGTACTTTACAGTGAAGAGCTAATACGAATTGCTTTTTGGGATAGTGCCATATCATTCACTTGTAATTTCCAGTATATCGTGTCCCACTGTCTGATTATAGATCAAAGTCAATCATTTGACAACTTCGAGGCCTTAAAAGTTAATGCATGTAGTCACTGCAGTGCTTCACAGTGACTGTGATAGCTGTAATTATATCACTTTGTACAGATCCATTTTTTTAAAGAATCCACGGAGCATAACGACGTTCGAGATCCACTTACAGTCTCTCACATTCGGCACACTCTAGGCTGCAGTTCTTCATAGCTTAGCATGTCTATGTATATAATGATACACACACACATAAAATGTATGTATGGTTAAAATATGTGTACACATACACACAAACAAATACATGTATAAACATAATGCAATATGTTGCAGCCGTTAGATATAAGCGATGTATCATGGTATAATGCGTATATCACGTAGATATATAGGCCTATACTTAGGAGTCTTTCCATGTCGCCAGGCAAATTTGTATACCTTATTTAACTATAGTATGATGTAGAGTATACATACCCCCTTCTACTTTCCCCTGTATTTCTCTTCCTTTCCCTCTCCTTCTTTCATGCCTTACTATGATAGCTTTCGTGCGAAATACAATTTCCTTTTCTGCTATAATGTTTGTTTACATATGTGTTAGTTACACAGAGCGTATAAAAAAAAGGTAATCCAACTTCGGAGGGCTGCCATTTCCTAATTGTCAGTCATGAAGAGTACAATGCTGATTGTAAGGAAAGAAGAACTCTTCCTCTTTCCATTGATACCTAATTATGTTGACAATTGTCATGCATGACCGAGCATACGGACTTTAAGGACAATGACAAATTACACTTTTTCCAAGTTTGCGTGTTATTGTGAAGGAACAATGCATATCTCACTGCATGGATGAGATCTGTCAATGAAAGTGGTAGAATCATCAGGCCAGCATGAGGAGCCGCACAAAATGTACATGATATAATCCATGAACAAAGTATACTTGTGTATGTATTGTATGTATGTGCATTTTGGGAGTAAAAAAATCAAATCAAATCCGACGGTATCCCATCAGTGATTCTAGGTATATCTGATAAGTGTCTAGAACATCTTTATCAGAGATAGTCTTGCAGGGGGGTGTTGCAAGAAAGTTGCAATCAATTGCAAATAATTGCTAATTTTGAAACAACCATTCTGATTGGCTCAGGGTCTGCCCTATTACGAAGACATGCATGCAACAATGATTTTGATTGGCTAGTGACAATCAGTTGCAAGTTGCGTTTAAACGCAAAGTTTCTAGCAACGGGGCCCAGGTCTACTAACTGGAACGTACCCGCCCCAATTACTCCATTAATACCAAAGACAGTACCATCAATCGGGAAAATTCATGAAAACGCGGAAATAGCGAGTTTGACAAAAATTTACCTGTAATTGACGAGGGCAAATTATTTCACAAAATGCACTTAATTAGGAAACTCATGAAATTTACCTTTTAATAATGTTATAGAGGGACCACGAAGCCCCCCTTCACACACACACACACACACACACACACACACACACACACACACAACCAATCAAACTGAAACACTTCAAGTGATATGACAAATAAAAGATATTTTATTTTGTGTATCATTAGAGTTGTTTTTATGTTTGAACATGAATCAAAAATCGAGTGTCGAATAAGCATGGTGGGGCAAATTTGACTTTCGTGGATCCCAATTCTAATCTTCTCAGTTCCAACGACTGATCAAGGTAAGCGAAGTTGATTATTGTGATATCTCTTGAAAAATGTATAATGTTATGAACAATATGAACGTTTTCTTTTGTTATGCTACACCACCAAGGATGTAAGAGTAATAACGTTGTTGAAGTACACTGCCAAGTTTTGTACGTACTCACCTAAAAAACAACAGAGTCGAAGATCAATTACATTTTGATCGGACCTAACAAGAAGGTTATCAATATTTTCATTTGGGAAATGTAGCAGTTTGACAATCACAAATCGAGATCAACACCTAAAATGTGCCATTCTAAACTATATATTTACTGAAGACAGATAGAATTGACACTTTATAGCTTTGATAAAACAAAGTACTGTAAGGAACAAATTGACGCAGAATAATTTAGTTGCAAGATTTGAGAATTAACGATGATATTTAATGACAGGCATAATAAATTTTATTCAAACTCCGTAAAACTGAAAGTGAAGATCAAACCGTTAATGTCATTTCAGCACCGGCTAGAAACTTCCAATAATCTACATGTATTTGCATGTAAAGCTTGTCTACAAGTTTACCATTTTATTATCTTCATCTAATTTAGAATGACGCCTGAATGTCAAGATTGAAACTGATCTTATCGCTAGGGGCTGAGATTATTGTTTTTTATAATTTTATTCAAATTTCACAATATAATGTCAGCTGTTAGAAAGTATGATATCGACGGTGATTAATCAAAAAGTACAAGGAAGCTTAATATGACTGCTGTAAACTTAATATTAATGCTGTGAATTTGAAAATCAGCTATGATTTAGTTCGAGAACACATGTTTCAGGCAATCCATAATTCATGATCTTTTTTTTTTTTTTTTTGCTAACGTACATAGCACAACACTATTGAGCGAATGACTTTGGTATACTTAAGACAAAATACTTGGTATTCAGTGGTAGGATTATTTAAATGATGTTATATACAACTCCAAGAGCTGTTAAGATTTTGTTGAACCTAACTAGAAATGTCAAAGTACTGCTGCTAGGTACAATGATATATGTGAATCAACGTAAATACTGCAATGTATCAAAATAAGATATACGGGTATGTGTAACATGCCTAACAAGAAAACATGTTGAATACGGCTTCAATGCATTGGTTAATGGTATGTCTGGTGTTCATAAACCAGCATGAAAGTACGCTATTTGTTCGGGCATTTCTGGTTTGAGAGAAGATTAATATATCGATTCCCCAATTTGTGCCCCCTGGGGACCCCAAGATGGGGATGGTTCCCATTTGTACAAGTGTTCCAAAATCGAGCAATAATACCTGCCAAATGTGGTGAAAATTTCAAGATTAATTATAAAAATTTGCAATTTGGGCCCCAATCGCTTCCTCTACACTCCAGGTCCCTAAGTGGGCATCTTTGAAACTTCAGTCACTATAATGTACTTACTCATAGCAATAACTTGTCACGTCTGGTTCTATAGAAATGGACACCTCCCGGGGTCTGTTTCATGAAGTCATCACATAAAAGTCTTTACACAAATCTCAGAATGGCCAAAGTCGCTCATTATTATTCAGCGATATGAGACTTCCAAAGCCATTTCATGAAGTCTCTTACAAGTGTGTCATATGAGCGAAAAGTCTCTCACAAGACTCTCATGGTGTTTTAGAACATATTCAGATCCATTTCCCCTAGGCATGCCTGGGATGCTACCTGGCAAGTTTGATGAAAATTCAATATGGGATTTTCTGGAAGAATATCGATGAAGATTTGTGGGTAGGTTGTGAGATCATCACTACATCTAATTTGCATTTGTTGTTGCTCTAATATCTCTGATTCGTCAAAAAAAAAAAACCTCTTTGGTACTAGGTCCAATTTTGATGAAGCCTTCAAATATCACGCTCTTATGGTTTTGAGTTTTCCAGTACAGCCAACCTGAACAAGCCGTGGTTTTCCACTTTAATGAATAGTTGTATTACGGACCATCAGGATTGTGATGTGCTGATATTCTTCAGTCATTTTTCAAGAATCACGTAACCAAACTCGTCAATGTTGACTTCAACTTCTTCATCGTTGAGTGCTCTTTCTGGATAGTCTCCAGAAGGCGACTGTCGTGAATTCTTAAAAACAGCCGCAGAGTGACTTTCTGCAGTTAATGTTTCATTTTCATTGTCCTCAATAACCAAATATCCAAACTCGTCTAGCAGTACACCTCCTGAATCCGTAGAATTAGAATTGTTCACATTTAAAGAAGCATCAGATATACTTCCCGCCTTCAATTCATCACATCTTATGTCACCAGTAATTGCAGATACACAATTACGCACATTGACGTATCTGTCACGTTGACTCTCAAATGACGGCGGTAATGTCTTTACTGTCTTTGGAGATTCAGTCGGTGTACTGATTGGGTTACGTGTCTTTGCAGGAATAGGAGACTCGGACCTGTCTAGGCTCCCTCCTTGTTTCTCAAATCTTGATTGTGGTACGTCATAGATTTTGGTGTGCTTGAGGTCAAAATGTTCCTCTTCTTCCGAGGAGCAATTGCTTACGCTCCAGAGTGAATTGCTCTCCATCTCATCAAGGCTGTCTTCCCTTTTCTCTGCAGCTCCGCAGGAGGTTGAGCCGAATACATCATCTGCAGATGTCGTACGCTCAAAATAAATTCTAGACAGCGTTAGACTAATTCCGTCCGATTCTACTTCCTTCCAGCCTTTGAGTTTTGTATCCTCTTCGACTGTGGAACGCATTGACATTTGTGATGCTGCTCTCGAGGACAAACTATTATCTGTATTTGATTGATGATCTGGCATTCCCATTGCCATCTCCGCCTCCATACTAGCACGTACTGATGATTCAGTTTTAACCGCGGCAGGATCCATGCTATCATTAAAGCCTTCCTGTCTATCAACTTCAAATGTCTTTGCACAGATGGATGATGTTGCCAACGGAGCGTCAAGAAATTGATGAGATGCTGAAATCTCAGGAGGATGTACCTGTACTTTTGCGGTGCTTGGTCTACTTATTTCAGCTAATGGAAGGTCTGCTCCGTTTACAGCGTTGTGGGGATCACGAGAGTTGTTGATTTTCAATCGTGGCTTGGTAAGGTCATCGGGTATTTCTTCGTAGACATTGTCCGGATCCCCCATGCTCTGGGAATGTTCAGTGGAGTTACGAGTCACAACATAATATATCTGAAAAGGAAAAAACAAAACAAAAACAAAAACAGAGAAAGACATAGAGTGCAATACAACGTTGTTAATAGACTTGCGCATGAAAGTTATTTTTGCCCCCTTGCCCCTGGGTATCAAAAGCCTGCAGTTTAGGAATGCTTGGTCACGAGTATGTAGATTATCATAAAACGACAATCAATCACAACTGTTGATAGGACATGAGTAAGTGGTATTATATTGATGCATTTAATAAGGTGATATGAAAACATTAAGAGGATTGTGAGATATGAACCAACTAAAAAGCAATGCTTGTTAATATAGGTTTCCCCGGCCAATTTCGCACTTTTGTCGGTCCGTTTGATAGAAAGTTCATTCAATTTAGCGAAAATCCTCGTCACTGCACATTCTGTCATTCAAAATTGCAAGTTGTTCGTTCAATTTAGCATTTCGATCAATGAAATTTGCGCTTGTGCCTTTCGAATTCGTAAAACGGGCATTCCTTGTCATGTAGTATATCTGAAAGATTTAGCCTAGAATAGATTAATAAATGAACCGGAACTAAATGATTTGAGATCATACTAACCTTTATCGTTTATCACTGAAAGACGGGAAGTCATCATCATCAGTATGACGGGTTTCATTCTTCGGTTTGTAGTGTTTGTGTATAGAAACCTCATCAAATAAGGGCTTAGGTTTTGGATCAGGTATAGAGGTATTTCCTGGACACTTGGAAAGCTATCCGAGATTTTAAATTACTGAAGCATTCCCTCTCCAGCTTTTATCTTCAATGTTTAAATTGCAACTTATCTTCACAATTATAAGTCAATACGAGTGTGTTTTTCTCAGCATCCTTACACTGTTAATGCGTCGATTGATGCTCCGTTTAAGGTACTTCTTGTACAACCATCTCAGGAGTATCATCAGCAAGATGAGAGCAAGGAGTGATGCAAGCCCGATGAGAAACCATATGAAGACCTTGTCTCGTTTGATGAGGAGTTGGGCTGATGTAGTGCTAGTAATCGTCTGGAAAGCTGGTGGTAAATATTCAGCAATGAGATGTTTATGGAAAAACTTTTTTATTTTTTATCATTATGAAGCTTTGAGAGGATAAATGAATTCGATCGTGATTCATGCATAAACTCATTTCAGGAACATGATTCGATAGGGATTATGACTTCTTAAAGAATTGCGGAAAAGAATAATCAGCTGCTGAGCTGTATATCTATAATGATTGATTCGAATGAAGACGTGATTCTTCAGCCAATGGGTAGTCAAGTGGATTAAAAATTTCGGATATTTAGTGAACAAGAGGAAAGAATAAAAATAAGTTACATGGAAAGAAGGAGAAGAAAAAAACTTTTTTACTGCTTATATGAAATAAATAAACAAACTTTAATTATAAATTTATGATTATAAAGACCCAGAAGAAGCACAGCAGGAAATAAAAGTACGAATGAGAACTCCCCTGCATTATATTAGGTGGTCATCCAGGTGAATACATTCTACCAGATGATAAAAATAACAATTAAACATCCATGGGGGTTGCCATAATACAGGGTTTCATCTTCCACCCATAGACAATATATTTCCTTTTGTAGATATGGCAGAGCCAAAATCGTAAGGTATAATAAAAATGTCAGAAGTAAAAATTCCAGAATAAGCAATAGCAGAGTTGAAATGTAAGAGGTGAATTCATCATAGGTACTGGATTACATCACTTTACAGTTTTAATGCAAATACGGGCCAGTCTTTGGTAACTTAAAGTGACAATATTTTCCACAGATAGTTTTCTCAATTTCCTTCGACTTTTGATCTCCAACATCATATCCTCTGGTATCGTTATTTATGATATCAAATACCTCTGACACTACACATGACATTTGTTAACTTGACATCAGAATATGAAGCGCGGCTGCAGGGGAATCTGGCCTTAGTAAAGGATGGTCACATTATACCAGTGTAGTGTAATTACTGGCCCCTGCATCTTATCATTTACCTCTGAGATTGGGTAATCTTCACTAGAAACAGCTTAGAAGTCATTCAATCTCACAGAATAATTTTGATATACACGTCATGTCGAGTAGCTTTCCTTTTCTCTTTTTGTACATTCAAACTGCTCACGGTCTACGAAAGGCATTAACGTATTATCTCTCTTTATTTCTCGACAGTTCACACAGAAATTACAATGTGTATATCACTGAGGACTGGATATATCGACTGTAATATCGAGGATCATTTCTGAGTTCATGAGTGCAAGAGGAAAATATCGATTTGCAAACCTTGCGAGGTAATGTCCTGATGAGTAGGTGTTATCTCAGCTGATGCGCCTAAATAAAGGAAGAATTGATATTGGGAATTTAAAGCACAATTAAAGCACATTGGCCTGCTACTTCTTTGTTCGTTTCATTCAATTTCATGAGTTTCAAAAGACGCATTCTGAAAATTTTGTTAAAACATATATTAGTTTTGCATCATGGAATCAGTTTCTGGAAAAGAAAAAGGATAATGCATATATGCAATCCAGGGGAGTTAATGTTACATTTATTTGATTTATTTTGACAGGTCTTGAAAATTATATAACAATGATATGTCGAATATTGATGTACTATAATAATAAGAGGAATAAATAAGAGGAAGAAAATCTGTGCATTATTCAATGTGACTTGACATGAATTATGCAAGAATATATGATGAAACATATGTTTTTTCTTTGAATTAACGTCAGGCATTTCCTGAATGATCATTGATTGCTTTATTTCTGTGGTAACTGAAAAGAGGAAGATAGGCAGCAATGAGGATGATTAATATCCCAGTAGCTGTTGCGTAACTTCTTTTTTTTTTTACATTTATACTTTGCAAGCGAATGGGTGAGCAAAATATTTACATCTCTTAATATTTCGACGGAGCAAAAATACAAAGATATGTGTACAACATAAATGTACATTACTGAAGACTGGGCATATCAACTCTGCTGTTAAAGATCGTACGAAAAGGTAAATGAGAAAAGGGAAAATGGTCACTTGCAAACCTTCCGTTAAATTGCCTTCATGACTTGGGGAAACCTCAGCTGTTGTGCCTGAAAAAAAAATAGAGGAATCGACTAGGAAGTTCAAATCAATGAACAGTAGCCTGCTAGAGATTTTTTCATTCTCTTTGATGTGTTTTGAATGACGAATTTTGACAATATGGTAAAGACCTGGAAAAGTTTTGAATCTACCTTTTAGTTTAGTATGAGGAGAAATAACTGCATGTATAGATCAGTAAATTTACATTTTATTACGATGTGTGATCATTTGGACAGGTGACAAAAATTTAGAATATGTTCCGAGAATTGGAGGTGGGAAGGAATAAACAAAATTCTAGAATTCAATTTAATTTGGCATATACTTGCAAATAATATGTGCAAATACACACACATTCTTTGTAATCATAATTGGTATTTCATTCAAGTGGTAGCCAAAATGCCATTAAAAAACAACAACAAGAACTTTGGCGAGCTTCTTCAGGGATTCGCAAAGGAGCCAGGTTGGTGGTAAAACAACATAATCAGATAAAGGCGAAATGATTATGCTTTTGATGTGTGATGATTGCTTATCATCTAGCATTTTTTGAAATTCTGCATCAAAAAGGATAATGCGCATATTTTATCCCTATAATCAGAAGCATTGCATCCCCTGTCATGATTCTTTTCAAACATGATACGCAGAATGGATAAGAAAGTGAAAATATCAACTTTCAAACCTTGCGACTGCGACGGACTTTCCTGATGAGTGGTTGAAATCCCAAGAGTTCTGACTGAATAGATAAGGAAATGATTGAGAAAATGGAAAAGAAATTATTATAAATAGATTACATCAATATGTACTCTTACTAAAACTAGGACAATGCATTTTGTTTCCATTCAAAATGATGGATTTGATATTGAATTTGAGTGCTTGACAGGTCCTCAAAACCTACCAAGTACAATGTATTAAGAGATGGATTTAAGAAAAATACACAGTATAGGCTATGTCATTCAACATAACTTGGCAAATGCTTACAAAGAACGCGATGTTTCCTTGTGTGCCTTGATGGACAAAAACGATTGTATTTACATAAGCATTAAGTTTCCCTATGTATTGACCTTCAAAGTTAATAGCCAATCAAATTACGTTTAATATGGTATAGTAATTTTCATCAAAATCTTTATAATGAAAAATATAAAGTAGAAAAAAAGTGTTCCTAGCTGTAGCAGAGGCCATATTCTGGCATGCTAGAAGTTGCAGTTTTGTGTGATTTCTTACCGTGGATGTCACTTGTCAAGCTGCTCTGGGTTGTCATGGTGGGAACTGCTCGTAATAAGATGTGAAATCCGACACGCGTTCCATCCCCGTCACTTGTGAAGATCATCTGCAGTCGGGAGCTCAAGCTACGAAATGTCAAATTTTGGCGCGAGTTTTCCATATTTCCTGTCCAGTGTTTCCAAGTGTCTCCAGATTTGGTAAATCTTACATCTCCGTCACCGATATGAAGATAGTCTTTATCTTTTTCCATGTTGAACACCAGAACTTCTACATTTATACGGAAGTTGTCTTGAGTTTTGATATCCCAGAGACGGTAACCATTATTTGAGTAAACTTCAGGGTAAAGCGGAGATTTAACGGATATTTCCATTCCTTCTTGCAGGAACAATTCTATGTTTTACATGAAAAAAAAAGGGAATAATGGAATCACCAAAATTGCAATTTTTCTTATAAAATATCACATGACATAAGCCTACTGTCACAACGAGATTGGCTGTATACGTTATTATGTAGACGAAACACATGTTTCATTTCATTTCGCTCTTTTTTTAATGCGATCATAAACACAACACTATTGTAATCATGATTACATAAGTTCATAACACACACACACACACACACACACACACACAAATATATATATATATACATAATATAATATATATATATATATATATATACATTGCACATAATATATATATAATATATATATATATATATATATATATGTAGAGAGAGAGCACATTTCACTCCAAAATACAATACATATGAATATGGTTCAAAGTCAAATTATCATTCAAAGCATTGACATCCATGAGAAAGTTCAATGTATACTGTGGGGACGGGCAAAAAACAAAGGCTTATTTTAAAATGAATGGCAGAATCCGAAAGCTTTTAAGTCCATAACGAAAGAAAGTGTGAAATATAAAGGAACCTCTATCATTTTATTCTGTTTTTTTTTTCGTCCAATGCAGCCAATGCAGACTATCAAAATAATGTGACAATTCTAAGTGACTGGACATTTTTTTTTCAATCCTTTGAATTTGTTTCTTTTGCTTGGTAAAGCAAATATTGCACACAATTGTGTAGTACCCACGAGAATATCGTTGATATTCTTCGTCTCAGGTAACACGATTATTATGTTTTCATAAAAGCCTTGCCTCTCCTTTATGATGGCTTGTAATCCTCCGGATCGCTGGCCCGGTGCTCTACCGATTGAGCTATAGAAAGCCCTATAGTTCAGTCTTCGTCCCAGAAATCCTCAAGTCCTAATGCTCGAATGGCCAGAAGCTATAACAGTGTGTGACTTGAACCTCCAGGTTTTAGTGTGTACGAGTGTGCCTCAGGCTCGAATTCCGATGGAATCCCATCTTATTTGCTCAATTTTCCACTAATAACTAATATTCTTTCTGGTCAGTTTTACTGTTTACGTTTGTTACATACTCAAAAGTTGCATTACTTCGGTGATCCCTCGCATTTATTCCTAAGTTGGATTATCCTTCAGGTTTATGCCAAGTTCAAGTGTGTACTGTATGTCACACACAAACACACTGCTACAGCTTCTGACCATTCGAGCATTGAAAATTTAGGATTTCTGGGACGAACACCGCACTAGGGCTTTCTATAGCTCAGTCGATAGAGCCCCGGGCTAGCCATCCGGAGGTCTCGGGTTCGAATCCCGATGGAATCCATTTTCTTTGCTCAATTTTCCATCAATCAAAACATATTAATAGCAACTTGATAGTCATCTGTTATGTTTTAGACATACTTTTCTCTCTTATGTAGGATAGAAATGTAATTAGAAATAATTAGATAACTCATACAGAGTCTTTATATCCTGACACATCAGAGGTAAGGTGAAATTGACACAAACTGACATAACATTATCTATATAATGCATTATCGTTATAAGCATTTCATTTACTTGAATAATCATCACGTTACCAGGAAATGGTGTAGATTGCGTTAGTGGAATTCGACCTAATTAAGAAACGAAAATAATCATCTTTTATTCGTCTAGTCTATAAGGTTCGACAAAAACTAGGTTGAAATTATATGATTCATTCAAAACCAATTTCTAATTCACTCGACTTGGAGTGCAGCGATGTTTATGATTGATGTCTGAGGTAAAAAACAAACAAACAAACAAACAGTTGAGCAAAGAAGTAAATTGACCTGTACTGAAATCAAATGTCAAAGCCGCAATACTGAGTATACTTTTTAAGGGTTATAGCTTCGGTTTGATATTGTGTATACTTTTACACGAACTTTACCTCGAGTCGTCACAGCTTGAACAGTTACATTGAGATCTGGTTTATCCGAGGAGGTTACTGAGTGCTTCATATTCACTTCCATCCAGGCATAGTTAGCCAGCGATGTCACATTACTTGGTAAGTTTTCGAGGTCGGTGCCACTAAAATTGACAATAGCATTGTCTGCCTCATTTGAAAGACCGTCGCCTATGTTCATCTTCATGCCACGTGGAAAATCAAAGCTTTGAAAGGTGAATTGAATCCTGTGACTGGAATCTGCCTTAAAGGTCCAAAGAAGAGTGAACGGATCCCCTTCATCCTTAGCCCTCTCCCACTGGTTAGCAACGTCAGATGAAATCATGACAGGTGAATCAACTGCGAGAGCCGTTGTATATGCAACTAAAACCAAATAGATTAGAAAATTGATAGATGAATAGATACAAACTAAAACTTAATGACAGAAAACCTGTATAACAAAAAGAAATGAATGGTATATGATTATGAACATTCTTGACACGCAATGAAGTGTGGAATTTTGCATCAAATAAGATTGTTTGCATAGCCCAAAACATGCTAGTTTGGAAATTCCATATCTACGAAACTGAGATTTTTTGGTCGCGTATACGCTTTGAAGGATGTGGCAGGGAAAGATGGATATAATGTTTGATAAGTTTACCGATATTTCTTTAAAATGTTTTACTGGGATGGTTCGTTATCAGGAACTTTCTAAGATTTCGTAGAATCAACCTAAAATACGCTGATATAATATCATACATATTTTATCAGTGTATTTCTAGTAATACTACGAATAATAATAAGCTCGGTATAATTCGAGAGAACTCTCGCCACGATACAGTTATGTTTCCGGTCAGTAATTTCGGATTATTTCTTTGTATGGTTAGACCGATTTCGATTAGTTGCTCATTATGAGCACGCTTGGATTCCGATGTAGAAAAAAAGAACATGAATTTAATCTGCAAAACAAGTGAAAAGAGGATCAGCAATGATTAATTAGCTTACATGCACATTTTCCAAATGATCTTTTTTAAAAGTTCCTCGGTTGCTTCGATAGGCTGATAGGCACTCACTCGGTTACATAGCGACAAAATGCATACGCTTGCCAGACGTAACATTTTATGAATTCATGTTCAAATAAAAAAAATAAATTGCATAGACGCAGATGACCCGCAGCAACAGCTCCCTACTCCAATGACTGACCCATCAAGCTCCGATGAAGAAAGTTATTATTGGGCAGCAAGACACTACAGGGCACCCAACCTGGCAGATGAGCCTAACCAATTCAGTGATGACTCAGAGGTAGAAGGTGTAGAAGTCGTGGAAGATAATTCCAGCCAGTCACAAGAGAATTTGGGTACCCAAGATCCCAGGTCGAAATTCCCATAGAAACCAGTAGAAACCAGTAGAGACCTTCTACTGGTTTCTAATGGTTTCCGGATTTGAGTGGTTTCTATGGGAATTTCCAGAGGGTTCCAGTAGGATTCCCATAGAGACCATTAGATTCAACTGGTCAAAAGACCAGAACAAACCAATAAAAACCAGTAGAGTCTACTGGTTTTCAAATGGAGTGTTAAATTCAAAGTTAGACCAGTAGAATCCAGAAGAAATCAGTACTGTTTAATGGTTTCAAGTGGAGAGGGAAACCTGTAGAGAACAGTACAAACCAGAAGAGTCGACTGGTTTCAAAACTGGGTTGAAAAAAGACAAGTCAGACCAGTAGAAACCAATACAAACCAGCATTTTTTTAATACATGTTAAGACATTACTTGTCAACCAGTAAAAACCAACAGGTACCCGTGCAGCCTACTGGTTTGAAGATGGCTTTAAAAGAAGGGAAAACCAGTATGAACCAGTACACACCAGTCACTTTTCTGCATGTATAAACAAGAATTAAATCAAACCAGTAGAAACCAACAGGTACCAGTAGTAATGGCTGGAAGAGGGTCATACAATTGTGATGAAGTAATACCAGCATAAACCAATAGAAACCAGAATATTCTACTGGCTTAAAATGGGGGTGTCGAAATATCAAGTCACACCAGTGGTAACCAGTACAAACCAGTCAATCTCCTACACATGTAGAAACAAATAAGTCAAACCAGTAGAAACCAACAGGTACCTGTAAAAGTCTACTGGTTTGAAGAGGGTTGTAGAAGTGTGAAGTTATACCAGTAGAAACCGACAGAAACCAGTAGATTCCACTGGCTTGAAATGGGGTGTCAAAATATTAAGTCAAACCAGTGGTAACCAGTACAAACCAGTCAATCTCCTATATACATGTAATTAAAAACAAATAAGTCAAACCAGTAGAAACCAACAGGTACCTGTAGATAGTCTACCGTACTGGTTTGAAGAGGGTTGTAGAAGTGTGAAGTTATACCAGTAGAAACCGACAGAAACCAGTAGTTTCCACTGGCTTGAAATGGGGTGTCAAAATATTAAGTCAAACCAGTGGTAACCAGTACAAACCAGTCAATCTCCTATCACATGTAAAACAAATAAGTCAAACCAGTAGAAACCAACAGGTACCTGTAGATAGTCTACTGGTTTGAAATTGAAGAGGGTTGTAGAAGTGTGAAGTTATACCAGTAGAAACCGACAGAAACCAGTAGATTCCACTGGCTTGAAATAGGGTGTCAAAATATTAAGTCAAACCAGTGGTAACCAGTACAAACCAGTCAATCTCCTATACATGTAAAAACAAATAAGTCAAACCAGTAGAAACCAGCAGGTACCTGTAGATAGTCTACTGGTTTGAAGAGGGTTGTAGAAGTGTGAAGTTATACCAGTAGAAACCGACAGAAACCAGTAGTTTCCACTGGCTTGAAATGGGGTGTCAAAATATTAAGTCAAACCAGTGGTAACCAGTACAAACCAGTCAATCTCCTATACATGGAAAAACAAATAAGTCAAACCAGTAGAAACCAACAGGTACCTGTAGATAGTCTACTGGTTTGAAGAGGATTAGTAGAAGTGTGAAGTTATACCAGAAACTGACAGAAACCAGTAGATTCCACTAGCTTAAAATGAGGTGTCGAAATATCATGTTCAACCAGTGGTAACCAGTACAAACCATTCATCTCCTATACATGTAAAAACAAACAAGTCAAACCAGTAGAAACCAACAGGTACCTGTAGATAGTCTACTGGTTTGAAGAGAGTTGTAGAAGTGTGGAGTTATACCAGTAGAAACCGACAGAAATCAGTAGATTCCACTGGCTTGAAATGGGATCTGTAAAAATATCAAGTCAAACCAGCGGAAACCAACGAGTACCTGTGGAGTCTACTGCTTTGAAGAGGGTTGTAAAATTGTGAAGTAATACCAGTAGAAACCGACAGAAATCAGTAGATTGTACAGGTTTAAAATGGGGTGTCAAAATACTTCTAACAAGTCAAACCAGTAGAAACCAATCGAGTGCCTGCAGAAACCAATAGAAACCGGTGGATTCTACTGGAAGTTGTCAAACAACAGAACGTCGTTACAATGTACAACTTTTATGGAAAATTTTGTTAATTTTGTTATCATGGGGATATTAACAATTGCAAAAAAAAATGTAAGTTATATATTTTGAAATAAAATTATACTTATGTAATTGTTATAACCTAATTGTCTTTAAACTCGTTATGCTCATCAATAAATCCCTGGGTCTCAAACGGCAACATGACGTCATACTACCGCGCAGCTAGCCGTTATGCAAACGAGCTACTTTTGGCGGGCAGCGCAATCCGCCGTCCGCTCCTCAGCCCTGCGCTGGCTGGCTGGCCGGCCGGCCGCCACCGCATTCATATTTGAGCTGTACGTCGTACTGCGCTGTAGTACACACATCAACGCACCCATCGCAATCCGTTCAACTCTGTCATCTAGCAGCCAATTATACCGAGAAAACTCCACTTACGATTGCATTTGTGTTTCGGAATGAGAATCTTCAATGAGCTCAGGAATCTAAGGTTTAGTTAGCGGTAAACATTGACGTTTTATTTCATTTGAGAGTGACTTTGATGTCGAGTTTGCTTCCAGGCCGTATTCAACCATAGCTGATCATACTAGATGACGATCGGAATCGAAGCCGTACGTTTGAACGCTACGTTTTTTTCGGTGTACTAGTACGCCCTACGGTATGTTTCAGAAATGTCGTACACCATACTGCATGTATGTTCAAACGATTTGAAATGTGCGAGCTAGTGACATCGTGAAAATTGACGAAACAATCCACTGTGAATCCAAACTGTATCTGTGGTACTACCGTTGTGGTGGTGGTACGTGTCGGAGATTGACAATGCCCGATAATGGACTGTGAGACACTGGAACAGCTACAGCCACCAGCACCAGTACGCAGTAGGTTCACCGATATGCATAGCCATGCTGTACTCGTCTGCAGTGCAAGTGTATGAGGAACCCGACTGAGACAAACCGAGCACCAGTGTTGGCCAGTTAGTGAGTGTTTTGCCTTAGACCTCTTGTTAGCCTAGATTTAAAGTATTATTAACGCTAACTACAAAGTTGGATTTAAGTTAGCTCTTTATCACTCAATGTGTGCCATGATGGAAACATTCTGTTTGCCACATTAGACACCAACAAAATAGTGATGATTTGAGAATACATGTACATTCAGTTTTTCTCATCTACATGTATTTAACTTGTAGATTTATGTTGAATCGTATTTTGGACATGCAGTGAGCAAAGTTGTAGAAAAAAATGCCAAGCTTTGCTTTCATGTGTGTGTGTAAATTGTATGACAAATCTGTGACCATTTAAGCGTACAAAAAGCCAGTATATAACAACAGTTCGTAGGGAACACCGCTTGCTAGTCAATCACCAAGTAAAATACAGGCTATAACGGTTACCCGGTACATTGTAAGTGAGAGAAATGGAATTGCCAGAAACACTGTCTACCCTGTGCTAGTGATTTATCGATCGGTGGGGGCGGGTTTGTGCATTGAGCAGAATATGTGAAGTTAACTATAAGGCCAAGTAAAAAAAGAAACCAGTTTCTCGTCCTCGCGCGCATCGATTTTGGCCGCCGCATCGATTTTTTTACTATTTACTATTTTCAAAATGGCGCTGAAAATACCAAGAAATTAATAATTCTCGTCCCAGCCCGCTCCCCGCCCGCATCGATTTTCAGTTGCCGCATCGACTTTTTTGATATTTACTATTTTCGGCCGCAGAAAAAAAAAGAAAGATCGACAATTCACCTAACAATTGTGACGTCTCATTTCTAATTTTTACGCCTTGCGTCCTCTACTTAGCTGTAGACTGTAGTACAGCTGTAGTTTCTGTGTGTAGTGCGTATGTAATAACGCATGCATTTCACACTGCGAGCTCGGCCGATCGGCAAGAAGGAATGACCCACAAAGCAGTCGAACTGCACTGTAGTTGGATGGGCGGCGCGGCGGGCCGGCCTACTGGGCTGTGATGTACAGCGCACTCGGTACGTCGTGAACGCGATAGCGGCAACATTTTTGCGAACAATCGCTGATATTCCACGCATATTTCGCGCGTTGTTCGTATTTTTCCCCGTTTCTGATATTTTAAGCGGATGAATTGTACTGTACAAATGCTTGTGAGGATTGTACGGTATCGAGTTTGTATACATTTTCATGTCATTGTGACTATGTGCATGTGTGTGCAGTGTCGGAAGATACGGTGCCAGCAGGGAGGTCCACACCTCCCTGGTGCCAGTGCAGTGGTGCCGCACCGTATATATCGGCAAAGTGTGCGTGTTTTGTAGCTGTCCAGGGTCCCCATCCCCTGGTCTGTCACGGCGATACATTCTATTTTGAAGAGAAAATGAATGCGCTTTACCAGCAAATGTAGAATTATTAAATGGGTGTATCTACAAAATAAATAACTTTTCCACGGATTCTGGTTTGTCTCGTATTTCTGCGGGATACTTTTCTTCACGATGTAAATTCACGGACACAGCCGTGAGTGGTATCATCTGTAGTGTGTACTGTTATACAATCATTCATCATCCAAATAATGAGTGATTATCAAATGTCTTTTTAGAACATGAAGAAACATCTTTAAACGTTTAATGCTAGAATGCCATATCAGTATCATTTTGACATCCATCTGCAATTGTACAAGCCAGTTTCCAGTTGAATGTGCTACAATTGTACTGTGAAGAACAGCAGATATACATACCAGCTGTGTGGACACAAAAAGTCACAAACACCAATAAATAAAGCAGTGTTTTGAATATCATGGAATTTATTTCAGTCATACATTTGTTGAAAGACATGTTTTATACCTGTTTCAATTAATAGCACAATACATCAGAATTGCAAGAACACTGGTATCAGAAAAGCCATTACAACACTAAATACCAGTATTAAGATGGTCATTTTCCCTTGACATCTGTAGTGGAAAGAAAAAGCAAATGTATTTCTGCATGCATGAAATTTCATTTCAAGTATGGCACATATATCTATTTGTTTGAAAATGCACAGAGTGCAGGCAAGACGTGCACTTGGGACCTGGTCTCATAACACAGCTACCAGAGTGATATTTCATTTCATAAATTGAATATAGAAAATTGTAAAGCCCTCTCTCGTTACCTTTCTCAGAATTACCGGGGCAATTCCGCGGTTAGTAACGTTACATTTGAACAAATTTAGATATTTGTTTTTACTACTAAATTACCATTCATTCATTTCAAGCCAAAATTATGTCAAAAACATGTTCATCATTCCCAGGTTTATGATACAGAAAAGAGTGAATACAATCCAAGAAATAATAGCATTGCTATGGCAACTTAAAGGGCTGGTTAGTAACGTTATGAAAAAAGGACATGACAAAAAAATCAAAGTCTTGTAACAAAAAGTGTGCAAAAATTCAAGTTACTTCAAACAAAATGTTGCATTAATTTCAATTATTGCATCATGACAAATGTTCACACAATGTTTTTCAGCAGTTCGACCAATAATTTCTTAGCTAGACCCCCAAAAGCATGGTTAGTAACGTTACGGTTAGTAACGTTACATTTGTCCGGAGTAATTCCGCAGGTCATTTCACCCTTTTGTAATTGACAAAATGTCACATGACTTCTAGAGTATTTAAATGTATTCATCTTTTACCCTTTAGCAAAACTTTGAGGAAAAAATTTCAAAGGAACCCACTGTAATTTGCATTTAAGTGAATTTCAGCATCCCCAGTCCCACATGTACATTTTAAATGATGGTTTTAGATCTCGCGAAATCAATAAATACGAAAGATAAAATCTACTGAATTTGAAAGACCTTAATGATTGGTGAACATCCATGGCATTAGTTGATACCTAGATTAAAGAGTAAGATAAAGAGGCACATTTCTTTTATCCATGTCATGTCCACCTAACTGCGGAATTGCCCACCGGACGAGAAACACATATTACTTTCATTTTGACGATCCTTGAAAAAATAGTAAGATATCAAATAGTAAGGACCTCCCTCATCGCCTTGCTCAAAAAACCCGGACGAGAAACTACTTTCTTTTTTTACTTGGCCTAACATGCCCTTGACAGAGTCAGGCGTGGAAACGTACATTTGTAACATATGTTGTACATACATGTATGTATAAAGAGTTCAAACTGAAACACTAGTTGACCATAATGATATGATTGTTGAATGTTGATCTCCACTGAAGAAGAAAAATGTGCTGATTTTTTAAACAAATGTTCTCAATTTGGCAAGATTTACGTACAACGTGTAGTACAATATATCATTTTAACATCAAACATTGAAAATTGATTGATTACTCAAAATTCTCTTTCTGTTTGTTTTATCTTTAAGTATTAGGAGACGAAGACTAGAAGAAGCCAGCTAAGGTTGACTTGCGGAGCTACGTTATGCCACGTACCTGGTATTTTGACTGCCACGAGTGGGCCCTACATCTTCCCTTGCCTTCTTCAGAGAATGATGACCTCACTGAGAGTTTGGGCCTTCAGCATTTTGAAATCGTCATACAAGCACCAGATGGGCCCAACCAGGGAGGCCTGGCCAAATATTTGCTCTTACAAAAAGTGTATGTTGTCAGCTTGTCATTTCAGGAAAATTTCAAGATATTTTCACACTAGTGAAAGAATTTATGTGAGCGAAAGAAATGTAAAACTGAGAGAACCATCATATTCAGCCAGACTCATCATCATCAGTGCAGAGATTTGTTAGCGACAATGTACTTTAAAGATTGACTGGAGGAAAAGGAGTGTCACTATGTCCTGTGTTATTCCATCACTGGTGACAGCTTAAATGAGGAAATACTTGAACAGTACCGTAATGTACAATGTACAAGTTTAGTACATATATGTATGTCAGAACCAGATGACTGGGCTTGGTCGATCTTCTGTGCTACAGTGTATCTTTACATTCATGATGGGTACAAGTATAAACTGCAAGAAAGTCAGCATATACTTAGTTCATGTACAGTATTTTATCATTTTGCACAAGAGAGTTGCTGTGCTGGTAGAGGAGGGGAAGATTCCTGCGCTGTACTGATGGCAAAGGATTAGGTGAGGACTAACTTGGGCAATAACACAGTATAGCTGTACTTGCTATCGGATAAAAAGACTAACGGGTGTGAGCCTGAAGTGCAAAACCTTCCGCGTCCATGCTGTGTTGTTTGTGCTCAAAGTTGTGTAATTGAATCATGCAACGGTGTACATTGTATTTTTTTCTTTTTTCTTTTAAATGGTCAAATGGGTAATGTTCAGTTTGATGCATTTTCTTTCTTTTTTTTAATTAAATTAGTGTAACCTGGCAACTTACAGACCTGCCAGTTTGCAAATGATAATGGATGATTTTATCAGGTCCCAGGTGAAGACTCTTGACTTATTGTGAAAAATCTATGACTACTATTAGACATTAAACCTCACAGATTGTGCATACCACTTTCCAGCTGACAGAACAAGGACCTATTATAAAAAGAAACTTGCCCAACCAAATGCTGTGTGCAGCAAAGGGACAGGGCTGTGTATAATTACAATATAGTAAGAAAGGTGATATACACTCAAACAAGGTAATTACAGGTGAATCGTGGTATTTAGGTCCTTGACATAATGAGGTTCTCTTATGTTTTTGAAAGGCTGTTAACTAACATAAAATGAGCTGCCAAGCATGCGTGAGCATTTTGGTAATTGAAATCTATTCTGTAAACTTACATTCAGATGTGACTATGAATTTGTTTATTTGTTTATTTTCCTCTTCTTTTTTTTTTACTCATTGCCTCTTACCTACAATATCCAATCCCATTTTGGTGCCGCTTTTTTTAACACTATCTATGATCGATGCTGTTAGTGTTATCTATGTATGTACAGTAGATGTATGTACATACCTGGATGATGCCAGCAAGACAGCATGGTTTATTTTACATACATAATTATGAATATCTATTCTTTGCCAACCACCAATGCTGTATTTTGTTTTGTCAAGTGAAGTTTTGTTTGTCATGCCATCAGTTTAATATCTTTATTATTAAGTTTGTTTGTGTACGTATGAGTTTTGCATCCTTTCAGATGAACATTTTCTATGATTAGGGTAATCATCTTTATGTTATTGCTTTAACAAACAAATGGGGCATACGGAAAGTGCTCAATGACAGGAATGTAAACCTTGTATTTTTGATGTAATACAAATTTACATGTTTTGGGGGTTTTTTTTTCAAATACCTGTCGAGGCCTTATTTGTCTTTCAAAAACAAAAATTCCTGTCACATAATCAGTTGAACGAATTTGTTAACTGAAATAGAAATTCTTTGGCTTGGCAAAACAACATGGTGAAAAAAAAGTAATCTGAATAATGAATACTTTGAAATGTAATGTACTCATGTAATATGATTATCATCCATTGACCTGTAATAAAATTTCCTCAACTTAAGACTGTATTTACTCCAGACTTGCAGTGTGTGATAGAAGTCTCATGTTTTGATCAATGTATGCATACAAATGCAGTGTGAATTTGTGTGGCATGTGTTGTGTACATGTACACTGTATGCATTCTTAATTTTGAACATTCAGGTACTGTATGTCTCATTCAGTCGAAAATTGGTTAGTACTGTACATTAGTTGATGTCTGGTGGCACCATTACAAATAGGTTTTTTGTTTGTTTGTTTGTTTTTGCTGATTTGAAGAAGAATTTGTACTACTAGTGCACATCCATTATATTGGACATGGTTCTATGGAAACTTTTTTGCAATGTATCAAAAAAGTAAAAAATCAGGTCCTTAGATTACCTGTATTTACAACTGTACTACATTTACAATGTTCTTTCTTGCATTGTTGAGCCGTAACAACATTTTAATGTAACAAAAAGAAAACTGTCGGTCCTGAAGATGTCGTTATAATAGGAGTCACTTGAAGTGCAAGTTCTTCTTCCAAATGCATTGGTACATGCTGTTACTGGTTCAGTAGGAATTTCTTCTGGTTTCTACTGGGGCCAGTACAACATCTACTGGTATTCTGTTGGTTTCTTCTGGTTTCAGTAAGGCATCTACTGGTATTCTTCTGGTTCCAGTAGAAATTCCTACTGGTTTCTACTGGTTCCAGTAAGAAATCCTGCTGGTTTCTACTGGTTCCAGTAAGAAATCCTGCTGGTTTCTACTGGTTCCAGAAGAAATCCTGCTGGTTTCTACTGGTTCCAGTAAGAAATCCTGCTGGTTTCTACTGGTTCCAGTAGGAAATCATGCTGGTTTCTACTGGTTCCAGTAAGAAATTCAGTTGGTTTCTACTGGTTCCAGAAAGAAATCCTTCTGGTTTCTACTGGTTCCAGTAAGAAATCCTGCTGGTTTCTACTGGTTCCAGTAAGAAATCCTACTGGTTTTGTTAAGATTTCTACTGGTTTTGTTGAGATTTCTACTGGTTCCAGTAAGAAATCCTGCTGGTTTCTACTGGTTTTGTTAAGATTTCTACTGGTTTTGTTGAGATTTCTACTGGTTTTGTTGAGATTTCTACTGGTTCCAGTAGAAAAATCCTGCTGGTTTCTACTGGTTTTCTACTGGTTTTGTTAAGATTTCTACTGGTTTTGTTGAGATTTCTACTGGTTTTGTTGAGATTTCTACTGGTTCCAGTAAAAAAATCCTGCTGGTTTCTACTGGTTTTCTACTGGTTTTGTTAAGATTTCTACTGGTTTTGTTGAGATTTCTACTGGTTTCATTGAGAGTTTTCATTGGTCTTCACTGGATTCTACTGGTTTAAATCAAGCATTTCTACTGGTTTCTACTGGTTCCAATAAGAATTCTTACTGGTCTGCTACTGGTTCCAGTACAAATTTCCTACTGGTTTTCTACTGGTTTTATTTCACTTTCCATATTGAAACCAGTAGAAAATCGGTCTCCACTGAACCCGTACAAACCAGTAGAATTCTACTGGTTTTAGCTCTACTGGTTTCTATGGGAATTTCGACCTGGGATGTTGAAGTTGACACGGCTGACCAAAATGATCTCGATGTGGGCGCTCCTCTGACGCAACACCAAGGTCAGGGTGATGCATCACAGGATGTGCAAGATACCATGGACCCGCAAAGTGAAGGGGCTGTTCTACGAAGGAGTTCAAGACGAAGGAGAACACCAACAACCTTCACCTACGATACTCTAGGTCAGCCGGTCGTACATCCTGACACAGAAAATCAGAATGTAGCCATGGTAACTGGTCACCAAGAGAAGAACGTGACGTCAGATACTTCATATCCTACAAACAGTACACACTTCTTCCCACCACTTCGGCCGCCGGTTCAACACTACCACTCAGCGCCGCCTCCGTTTCCACCCACTACATACCCACCTCCACGATTCCCCATCCACCAGTCACTGCAAACACCACTGCAACCACCCACGCAACTACCGCTTCAAACGTCGCTACAACCCGGGCCACGACCACCTGCCCCACATCAGCAGCAGCAGACGTCACCCCAACACCCGTCGTGGATGCAAGGCTTACCGGTGTTCTACAGACCACCCTACCCTTGGCCACCATCGGGATCCGGAGATTTGCAGGACTTCCAGCCACAACACTTTCCCTGGGAGATGTCAGGACCTGCCATGCCAGCACATGCGTGATCAAAACTGCGTTTAGCGCTGGAGAAACTGTTAAGATTCATATTTCAAGGGATAGATTCAACATGAAAGAAATGATAGTTTAATTGGTATGATAATGAATTTGATGAAATGCAGCAAAATGCATCAAAGATCAAATTAATGGTGCTTTGAGTGTATAATTCTGACACACTGTGAGAAAGAAAATTACACGATATCTTCTGAAAGTTAGTGTCGAGGAGCACAACTAAAGAACATTTTACTTGGGAACAGCGTTCTTGAACAGTTAAATATGAAGACACGGATATCCAGCATATTGCATCAGTTATCCAGTAATGATACCATTATCATGATACTGTAGAATGTAATGCTGATATATTATAAAGATATGAACGATGATAATATGTGTTGATCAGTGCAATGACGTTCACACATGCATCTCTTCGTTAATGCCCAAATTGTTTAGATGATTATCAAAAAGTTTAAAATGTCCAGGGGACATTTTGTTTTTGGAGGGGAAGGTGTGGAGCCCCACAGAATTGCCCCCCCCCCTATTTTTTTGTTGTTACTATTGTTTGTCCCCCTGTGTCCTAATGGCAATTGACCATGAAGGTAAAAAGCTATTTGTCCCTCAAAGTGAGATGCTGCCCCTCCCCATTTGGAGAGTGGCCCAGCCCCTTTCTTGGAAGAGAGATAAGAAAAGCCCAACCAGCTTGGATGTTGGCTTGGTTCTTCACTCTGTTGTACCACGCATCCAAGCTTGACACAGTGTCTTATCTTCTCTTGTCTATTCAGGTAAGAAATACCTTTTTCATACTTTTAATAGTTATTCTCTCAGAATGATTATTGAACCAAACATGTTTCGAGAAATATAATGAGAACTATAACTGTATGAGATGCTTTTGTGATCAGAATGCAATGATTTTATGTTTAGTAAGAAACTTGAGTGAATGTAAACTCCATGTCACTCTCCATCTAAGTTTTCTACATGCTGGTGAAACAAGAACGTTCCATCTTAACCAGGATCATTTATCATAATATTCATCTGGCAAGAAAACTATGATAAGACTGAATGTGTTATATATACCTTTGCTAGTTACTTATCAATTGTGTATGTGTGACATGATAGATAATTGTATGGTGTCAGACACATGGAGTTGATGAATGAGTTGAAAAGGTATATCGGCAATGTACTATGTATATGGTGCGTGATCCAAAATAGTTTGATACACGTTGGGTCGGAAGCAATGCTGTTATGCATGCAGCACTAGAATTGTATATACCTTCCTTGAGTATGAACACACCCAGCACAGTGTAGTACATAGAGTATTGAAGGAGTGTAATGAAAAGAGTGCCAGCGCACCCCATGATTCACACTGGAACAAAGAACTGGCCAGAAAGCTTCAGGGGTGAGAAACAATGCTGGTGAGAAACTTTATGAGAACTTCTCCGAGTAAGAGAGTAGTCTCACAATCTAGACCCACTTGGAGTATTTCTATATGTGCAAAAGGTATGGTGATATAACATTGATGTGACTTACAGTTTTGAGGATGCATTTGGGGTTACCGTATGTTACCTTTTCATCTTTAAATTATTAGAAATGTAAATATAGTGTGTCATAGGGTGAACTCAATGCTTGGTGAATTTTCCGCAAAAAGGGTCTGAACATAGACTAGTGTAACTGCCTGCTTTAATTCTCTCTCCCCTCTTTTGCTTTGTCTCTCTCTCTCTCTCTCTCTCTCTCCCTCCCTAACTCTGTCCCTCTACTCTATTCATTGAGAAAACGGTGCTGAACAGTCAGCCAGTCTCTTTGTTTTAGTTTGAGCTTTATGAGGAGATTTCCTCACTCTTCTCCTCACCTGAAAGAGAAGAGACTGCTTGATGTAGAGTATTACCAAGCCTTGAATAAAAGAAGCTGTTAGAGATGCTGTGTACAGTGCTGGGGCAGGAAGTTTGGGCAGTCTATGATTTGTTTAGTTCTAGGATTAAGCCCCCTACCAGAGTGTGGGAACGCTGTAGTGCTGTAGTTGGTTACATTGTGTATGTCTAGTTTATTGTCACCCTGTAGTGCTTGTATATATAAATGCTAGTGAATAGTGTATGTCTGGCCTCAGAAGGGCAAGGTTGATATAGATTTCATTTAAAGTTATGAGAGTTAAGAGTAATGGCAAGGTATATTATACCTTCGGCCATGTTATGTGAAGTTATCAGTGCTTCAAGAAAAATATTATGAAGAAATGCATTTGCAGAGCAACAAACATGATACGCAGAATGGATAAGAAAGTGAAAATATCAACTTTCAAACCTTGCGACTGCGACGGACTTTCCTGATGAGTGGTTGAAATCCCAAGAGTTCTGACTGAATAGATAAGGAAATGATTGAGAAAATGGAAAAGAAATTATTATAAATAGATTACATTCATATGTACTCTTACTAAAACTAGGACAATGCATTTTGTTTCCATTCAAAATGATGGATTTGATATTGAATTTGAGTGCTTGACAGGTCCTCAAAACCTACCAAGTACAATGTATTAAGAGATGGATTTAAGAAAAATACACAGTATAGGCTATGTCATTCAACATAACTTGACAAATGCTTACAAAGAACGCGATGTTTCCTTGTGTGCCTTGATGGACAAAAACGATTGTATTTACATAAGCATTAAGTTTCCCTATGTATTGACCTTCAAAGTTAATAGCCAATCAAATTACGTTTAATATGGTATAGTAATTTTCATCAAAATCTTTATAATGAAAAATATAAAGTAGAAAAAAAGTGTTCCTAGCTGTAGCAGAGGCCATATTCTGGCATGCTAGAAGTTGCAGTTTTGTGTGATTTCTTACCGTGGATGTCACTTGTCAAGCTGCTCTGGGTTGTCATGGTGGGAACTGCTCGTAATAAGATGTGAAATCCGACACGCGTTCCATCCCCGTCACTTGTGAAGATCATCTGCAGTCGGGAGCTCAAGCTACGAAATGTCAAATTTTGGCGCGAGTTTTCCATATTTCCTGTCCAGTGTTTCCAAGTGTCTCCAGATTTGGTAAATCTTACATCTCCGTCACCGATATGAAGATAGTCTTTATCTTTTTCCATGTTGAACACCAGAACTTCTACATTTATACGGAAGTTGTCTTGAGTTTTGATATCCCAGAGACGGTAACCATTATTTGAGTAAACTTCAGGGTAAAGCGGAGATTTAACGGATATTTCCATTCCTTCTTGCAGGAACAATTCTATGTTTTACATGAAAAAAAAGGGAATAATGGAATCACCAAAATTGCAATTTTTCTTATAAAATATCACATGACATAAGCCTACTGTCACAACGAGATTGGCTGTATACGTTATTATGTAGACGAAACACATGTTTCATTTCATTTCGCTCTTTTTTTAATGCGATCATAAACACAACACTATTGTAATCATGATTACATAAGTTCATAACACACACACACACACACACACATATATATATATATATACATAATATAATATATATATATATATATATATACATTGCACATAATATATATATAATATATATATATATATATATATATATATATATGTAGAGAGAGAGCACATTTCACTCCAAAATACAATACATATGAATATGGTTCAAAGTCAAATTATCATTCAAAGCATTGACATCCATGAGAAAGTTCAATGTATACTGTGGGGACGGGCAAAAAACAAAGGCTTATTTTAAAATGAATGGCAGAATCCGAAAGCTTTTAAGTCCATAACGAAAGAAAGTGTGAAATATAAAGGAACCTCTATCATTTCATTCTGTTTTTTTTTTTTTTCGTGCAATGCAGCCAATGCAGACTATCAAAATAATGTGACAATTCTAAGTGACTGGACATTTTTTTTTCAATCCTTTGAATTTGTTTCTTTTGCTTGGTAAAGCAAATATTGCACACAATAATTGTGTAGTACCCACGAGAATATCGTTGATATTCTTCGTCTCAGGTAACACGATTATTATGTTTTCATAAAAGCCTTGCCTCTCCTTTATGATGGCTTGTAATCCTCCGGATCGCTGGCCCGGTGCTCTACCGATTGAGCTATAGAAATCCCTATAGTTCAGTCTTCGTCCCAGAAATCCTCAAGTCCTAATGCTCGAATGGCCAGAAGCTATAACAGTGTGTGACTTGAACCTCCAGGTTTTAGTGTGTACGAGTGTGCCTCAGGCTCGAATTCCGATGGAATCCCATCTTATTTGCTCAATTTTCCACTAATAACTAATATTCTTTCTGGTCAGTTTTACTGTTTACGTTTGTTACATACTCAAAAGTTGCATTACTTCGGTGATCCCTCGCATTTATTCCTAAGTTGGATTATCCTTCAGGTTTATGCCAAGTTCAAGTGTGTACTGTATGTCACACACAAACACACTGCTACAGCTTCTGACCATTCGAGCATTGAAAATTTAGGATTTCTGGGACGAACACCGCACTAGGGCTTTCTATAGCTCAGTCGATAGAGCCCCGGGCTAGCCACCCGGAGGTCTCGGGTTCGAATCCTGATGAAATCCATTTTCTTTGCTCAATTTTCCATCAATCAAAACATATTAATAGCAACTTGATAGTCATCTGTTATGTTCTAGACATACTTTTCTCTCTTATGTAGGATAGAAATGTAATTAGAAATAATTAGATAACTCATACAGAGTCTTTATATCCTGACACATCAGAGGTAAGGTGAAATTGACACAAACTGACATAACATTATCTATATAATGCATTATCGTTATAAGCATTTCATTTACTTGAATAATCATCACGTTACCAGGAAATGGTGTAGATTGCGTTAGTGGAATTCGACCTAATTAAGAAACGAAAATAATCATCTTTTATTCGTCTAGTCTATAAGGTTCGACAAAAACTAGGTTGAAATTATATGATTCATTCAAAACCAATTTCTAATTCACTCGACTTGGAGTGCAGCGATGTTTATGATTGATGTCTGAGGTAAAAAACAAACAAACAAACAAACAGTTGAGCAAAGAAGTAAATTGACCTGTACTGAAATCAAATGTCAAAGCCGCAATACTGAGTATACTTTTTAAGGGTTATAGCTTCGGTTTGATATTGTGTATACTTTTACACGAACTTTACCTCGAGTCGTCACAGCTTGAACAGTTACATTGAGATCTGGTTTATCCGAGGAGGTTACTGAGTGCTTCATATTCACTTCCATCCAGGCATAGTTAGCCAGCGATGTCACATTACTTGGTAAGTTTTCGAGGTCGGTGCCACTAAAATTGACAATAGCATTGTCTGCCTCATTTGAAAGACCGTCGCCTATGTTCATCTTCATGCCACGTGGAAAATCAAAGCTTTGAAAGGTGAATCGAATCCTGTGACTGGAATCTGCCTTAAAGGTCCAAAGAAGAATGAACGGATCCCCTTCATCCTTAGCCCTCTCCCACTGGTTAGCAACGTCAGATGAAATCATGACAGGTGAATCAACTGCGAGAGCCGTTGTATATGCAACTAAAACCAAATAGATTAGAAAATTGATAGATGAATAGATACAAACTAAAACTTAATGACAGAAAACCTGTATAACAAAAAGAAATGAATGGTATATGATTATGAACATTCTTGACACGCAATGAAGTGTGGAATTTTGCATCAAATAAGATTGTTTGCATAGCCCAAAACATGCTAGTTTGGAAATTCCATATCTACGAAACTGAGATTTTTTGGTCGCGTATACGCTTTGAAGGATGTGGCAGGGAAAGATGGATATAATGTTTGATAAGTTTACCAATATTTCTTTAAAATGTTTTACTGGGATGGTTCGTTATCAGGAACTTTCTAAGATTTTGTAGAATCAACCTAAAATACGCTGATATAATATCATACATATTTTATCAGTGTATTTCTAGTAATACTACGAATAATAATAAGCTCGGCATAATTCGAGAGAACTCTCGCCACGATACAGTTATGTTTCCGGTCAGTAATTTCGGATTATTTCTTTGTATGGTTAGACCGATTTCGATTAGTTGCTCATTATGAGCACGCTTGGATTCCGATGTAGAAAAAAAGAACATGAATTTAATCTGCAAAGCAAGTGAAAAGAGGATCAGCAATGATTAATTAGCTTACATGCACATTTTCCAAATGATCTTTTTTAAAAGTTCCTCGGTTGCTTCGATAGGCTGATAGGCACTCACTCGGTTACATAGCGACAAAATGCATACGCTTGCCAGACGTAACATTTTATGAATTCATGTTCAAATAAAAAAAATAAATTGCATAGACGCAGATGACCCGGATGACCCATCAAATATCACCTGGGGAAGTGTCCGTCTTATTGTTTAGTATTATACGCATCGTACCAAATTTTCATCATATTTACCAAATACTAGGTTCTTATGAACACTTCTGTTTTCTGCCGAGTGGGTGTGCTGGCATGCACTATTTATAAGGACTATACATCAAGGGCGTACCGAGGGGGGTGTTTTGGGTGTTCAAACACCCCCCTTTGCCAAAAGGGGGGTGTTTAAGGTGTTCAAACACCTCCCTTGGGCAAAAGGGAGGTGTTTGAGCTATTCAACACCCCTCTTCAGCAATGTTTAGATGCTGACAAATGAAACAAAAACTGTCTTTACCGCTTTTATTTCCGTTTTGAATTCCGCCTTTCCTTTCTTTCGTTCATTTTTTCTCTCTCTCTCTCTTCCTTGTTTTAATGTTTGTGTGGATGATGATACATTATGGAGTTACATATCATACGCACTAAAGAACTCGTGTACAGTACGTGTTTATACTACGTTACTGCACCGCGCGCGAAGCTGACGCGCAAACAGTAGACATTTCCGATCCCTGCTTTGCTTTCTGACCGAATCGCGAAGATACATTGCGCATAATGTTCACCGTTTACCGGTATTATACCGTACGCGGTACCGTAAATTGTGTATGATGCATAATATGTGTGTACAATGCATGCTGCGCTGCAGCCTATTATTGGCACATTGCATGCTAAGTTAGTAGTATCAACTACCAACAGTGGCGTATCGGGGGGGGGGGGCAAGGGGGCTCGTGATAAAAAAAAAAAGCGAGAAAAAAAAAAAGGAAGAAGAAGAAAAAAAGAAAAAAACCTCGCCCGGACGGGGGGAAGGAGAATGGGGGAGGGGGGGGGGGGGGGGGGCAGAAAACCAAATCAAACAAGATAAAAACAAAACATGAATTCCATGTTTTGTAACGCTGAAATATAAAAATTTTCGGCTCGCTCGCTGCGCCCGCTCGCCAAAATTTATCCCAAAAAAAAAAAAAAGATAAGAAGAACAAAACGTAATGATGACGTGGAAATATAAAAATTTCGCCTCACTCACTCGTAGTAATTTAGAGTATTTTTCCAAGTCCTTAGTTTGTTGGCATTAATCGTTATCTATGAAGCCGTCACCATATCTTGATTAGAATTGTAAGATTTAATAACCAAAAAATGACCAGAATTCCATGTTTTGTAAGGTGAAATACAAAAATTGTCGGCTCGCTCGCTGCGCTCGCTCGCCAAAATTTATCAAAATTTATCAGATTTTATATCACCCTCAAAAAACCCTTTTAGGTGCTCGAAAAAGCATATCAAGTGGACTTTTTTAAAGTCCCTACCGGGATGGGATTGGGGTTGAACACTGTTGGTATAATCGTTATCTATAAGACCGTCACTATTTTTGATTAGAATTGTCATTCGAAGATTTAATAACCAAAAATGACAAGAATTCCATGTTTTGTAAGCTGAAATACAAAAATTTTCGGCTCGCTCGCTGCACTCGCTCGCCAAAATTCTTCAATATCTATTACATTTAAATCACCCTCAAAAGACCCCTTCTAAGTGCTTGAAAAAGCATATCATGTGGACTTTTTTAAAGTCCCTACCGGGATGGGGTTGGACACTGTTGGTATAAATCGTTATCTATAAGGCCGTCACTATGATTAGAATTGTAATTCGAAGATTTAATAACCAAAAATGACAAAAATTCCATATTATGTATAAAGCTGAAATATAAAAATTTTCGGCTCGCTTGCTGCGCTCGCTCGCCAAAATATATATACATTTAGGGTTGCCTATTACATTTAAATCACCCTCAAAAGACTCCTCTTAAGTGCTTCAAAAAGCATATCATGAGGACTTTTTTAAAGTCCCTACCGGGATGGGGTTGGGGTTGAACACTTTTTCAGAAATTAGGGGCGCAATTTTCGCGCTTGCCACGGGCGCCGTTTTCCCTAGATACGCCACTGACTACTACCAAGTACAGTCAGTATAGTAGCCTACTGGAAGCAGCAAGCTCTGGAAGCTCTGGGAGTAGCAAGTTACTTGCTACTCAATGTAATTAGTAATAGGACATGGACTTGGTAATCTTTAGTAATAGTAGATATGCATTTTTTCAATGACTGAAAGTTAAAACTGAAAGATAACTGAGTGTGAGTCTACAAATTGTGGTTGGATGACTTTATTGCGCCTAAAATTCACTAGATATCTAGGTCTAGGAACAGTGGCGTAACTACGGGGGCATGTAAAAAAAAAACAAAAGAAAAAAAAAACCTACGAAAATGGAAATTCAAGGGTTAGTAAACTGCTTTTGAAATCGACATGAAAGGATGATCAAGAAACTAGAAAAAAACTAGATATATCGCTACGGCTACTGATATGCCTCCGCCATAATGCATGGTTCTCCTAATAGGTCTATAGTACAATGTCTTGACAATGTATGATGACAGTTTCACACAATTGGCAAAATATTAAAATGACAGGTTTGACACAAATGTGCTGAATGTTCACTTTCCTAGAACTAGGTTCAATTGGATGAATGATTAAAATGTCAGAGTGCAGGTATTTGGGGAACTGATGATTTTTACTTGACTTTTGACCCTTTTATAAGTTTATGCATTGAGTAATTTTCAAGGTATTGAGAAAAAGTATAATTTCAGTATCAAATGGGAAAATAGCATTATCTAAACCTGGCCTTTGACCTTTGACCTCACAGTTCCAAAGAGAATCACTGTTAGGTTGAACATGCATAAATATGTAAGTTTCATGATGATACCTTGAGTTACTTTCGAGATATGGAGGAAAAAGTGCAATTTAGCACTTTCACTTGACCTTTTACCTTTTGACCTTTGACCTTTTGGCAAGAAACTTCCCCAAAAATATATATTGGGTAATACATGCCATACATCAAGTTAAAAAAAAAAAAAAAAAACTTCAGGCATATATTGCATTTTAAGGAAAGTAGTGATATTTTGAGGAGTTGACCTTGACCTTTGACCCCTGACCTTTGACCCATGACCCCCAACTTCCCTAGATAATCACTGCCCATCGGTACAAGCATATATACTAAGTTCCATGAAGATACCTTGAACCATTTGCGAGATATGGAGAAAAACATGAAATTTCAATTTTTTTTCACAAAAATAACCTGTGACCTTTGACCTTTGACCCTGTGACCCTATAATCCACACAAAGTATTATCCCCCAAGGATATACCCTCATACCAAGTTTACTGTAAAACCACCACACGGTTCTTGAGATATTGACAAAAACAAAACGGGACGGACGGACGTACGGACGGACGTACGGACGGACGTACGGACGGACGTACGGACGTACGGACGGACGGACGGACGGACGGACGACCCGAAAACATAATGCCTCCGGCCACTTCGTTGCGGAGGCATAAAAAAGATATTTTTCTAAGATTTCTTTTAACCATAATAATTAAAGAGGTATAACATTGTTCAAAAAGCCCGGAGACGACAAAAGATTCTGATTCAGCGTGATTCCTGGTTGGCATTTTCAATACAAGCAGGATGTGCGCAGTGTACTCAGAATATCGGAATGGCAAAAAGAGTCGCTGCAATGTTGCGCAATGTTTGATAGGTTGTACACATTTGCTATCAAAGCTTGATCATTGATTTTGCAGTGTTGCTTTACATACTAGTCTATATTAAAATGCCTTGCATTGCCAATATAAGACTTGACCTTGGCTATTTCCTAACTTTTCCATCTATATGAAACACACACACAAACACAAACAAATTAGGGGATGCTCTATATAAAGTGCAGATTTTGGACATCCTTCTCCCGCTTGGTCACTTCGACGCCCCCTCGCTGGTCATACCTCCCCCAATCATGAACATAAACCGACACCCTTGACTACCAGTGGCGGATCCAGGGGGCGCACCGGGTGCCCCCTCCTTCCAATGCGAAAAAAAAATATACATGTAGCTACAAACGACAGTTTTTGGACGGTAAAATGTCAAAATTTTCAGCAGTTGCGCCCGGTGCGCCCCCCCCCCCCCCCCCCCGAATTTCCAAAGCGAAAAAATATAGCTACAAACGGCAGTTTTGGGACTGTAAAATGTCAAAATTTTCAAGCTCGCTCGCTTCGCTCGCTCGCATTTAACCGTTTATGCCATTCTCCTGATGTTACTGCCAGTAATTGCCAGCAGTTGCGCCCGGTGCGCCCCCCCCCCCCCCGAATTTCCAAAGCGAAAAAATATAGCTATAAACGGCAGTTTTGGGACTGTAAAATGTCAAAATTTTCAAGCTCGCTCGCTTCGCTCACTCGCATTTAACCGTTTATGCCATTCTCCTGATGTTACTGCCAGTAATTGCCAGCAGTTGCGCCCGGTGCGCCCCCCCCCCCCGAATTTCCAAAGCGAAAAAATATAAACGGCACTTTTGGGACTGTAAAATGTCACATATTATTTTCAAGCTCGCTCGCTTCGCTCGCTCGCATTTAATCGTTATGCAATTCTCCTGATGTTGCTGTCAGTACTTGCCAGCAGTTGCGCCCGGTGCGCCCCCTCCCCTTAATTTCTAAAGCGAAAAAATATAGCTACAAACGGCAGTTTGGGGACTGCAAAATGTCAAAATTTTCAAGCTCGCTCGCTTCGCTCGCTCGCATTTAATCGTTATGCAATTCTCCTGATGTTGCTGTCAGTAATTACCAGCAGTTGCGCCCGGTGCGTTCCCTCCCCTTAATTTCTAAAGCGAAAAAATATAGCTACAAACGGTAGTTTTGGGACTGTAAAATGTCAAAATTTTCAAGCTCGCTCTCTTCGCTCGCTTGCATTTAATCGTTATGCAATTATCCTGATGTTGCTGTCAGTAATTACCAGCAGTTGCGCCCGGTGCGCCCCCTCCCCTTAATTTCTAAAGCGGAAAAATATAGCTACAAACGGCAGTTTTGGGACTGTAAAATGTCAAAATTTTCAAGCTCGCTCGCTTCGCTCGCTCGCATTTAACCGTTTATGCCATTCTCCTGATGTTACTGCCAGTAATTGCCAGCAGTTGCGCCCGGTGCGCCCCCCCCCAATTTCCAAAGCGAAAAAATATAGCTATAAACGGCAGTTTTGGGACTGTAAAATGTCGCAATTTTCAAGCTCGCTCGCTCGCATTTAATCGTTATGCAATTCTCCTGATGTTGCTGTCAGTAATTGCCAGCAGTTGCGCCCGGTGCGCCCCCACCCCTTAATTTCTAAAGCGAAAAAATATAGCTACAAACGGCAGTTTGGGGACTGTAAAATGTCAAAATTTTCAAGCTCGCTCTCTTGGCTCGCTTGCATTTAATCGTTATGCAATTATCCTGATGTTGCTGTCAGTAATTACCAGCAGTTGCGCCCGGTGCGCCCCCTCCCCTTAATTTCTAAAGCGAAAAAATATAGCTGCAAACGGCAGTTTTGGGACTGTAAAATGTCAAAATTTTCAAGCTCGCTCGCTTCGCTCGCTCGCATTTAATCGTTATGCCATTCTCCTGATGTTACTGCCAGCAACTGCCAGCAGTAGCACCCGGTGCAATCCCCTTAATTTGCAAAGGAAATATATGTATATATATATAGATATATACATATATTATTATATATAGCTTCAAACGGCAGTTTTGGGACTTAAAATGTAAAAATTTTCAAGCTCGCTCGCTCCGCTCGCTCGCATTTAATTGTACAGTTATGCAATTCTGATGTTGTTTCCATGAGGTGCGCTCCCCCCCCCCAAATGTCTTGACCCACGGTACGCCACTGAACACCCCCCTCTAAAAAATCCTGGGTACGCCTATGCTATACATACATACATGCATAATCATTTTGTCAAAGATGGTCACCTCAGTGAATTTAATAACCAGCATGTCTTGTAAACACGTTTCAATTTTTGCTGATGCTCTCTGTGAATAAGATCGCATGCTGAATTTGTAATATTGCAAATACCAAATGAAAATGAACGAAGTAACCTTACTTGCTTACCGGGCGGGCAGTGGCACTACCACTGAGCTGAAGCCAGCAGATCATGACGACAATGACTATTGAACAAAAGCCCAAAGCCTCACTTCTCTTTCACTCTCTCTCTCTCTCTCTTGGTCATTGAACAAAAGCCCAAAGCCTCACTTCTCTTTCACTCTCTCTCTCTCTCTCTTGGTCTTATTAAACATCCACCAGCCACCATTTACTTGAGACTAAACGTCATGCACTGTGTCGGTGCCATTAACACTGGCAGCAATGGCATGCAGCAGCTGTAAACAAATGTCTGACAGCTTTCCTCTCACTTTCATTCTGTCAATCTTGCAATTCAGTTTTACATCTACTACAGTCATGGAAATGGCAGGACTTTTTAGGCGCATATACAAGAAAGAAAACAATGAAAAGAAGAAGAAAATAAAACATAGAAGCCTTGATTTTTGGTTAACATCTTCGTGTCCTTTGTCTCATTATTGTACCAGAATGTCCGCATTTTTATATTATTCAGCACGGTTACATTGCCCTTATCTATCTTTTTTGTAACTCTTGACCTTCCAAAGCTTTGATTATCAAAATTTTTGCTCGATAATCGAATGAATGGAGATACCTGGTCAAGCAACGCATTAATTGCTTCTAAATGTTATGCGTTTAGTTCGTTTCAATAATTTCCTTGTAGAATACTGTTAAAAGATGAAAGTTGCTTGAAAAATTAGTGGATTCACACTACAAAAACAAGAGAAACTGCAGAGCATAACTGTGACTGTGAAAGGTGTGATACCACTTGTATAAATTCTTATGATATTTTTTAAGAATTTACTGTATGTAACAAACGTTGAACTGCGTTGCACAATATTGCTACATCCCTTGCTCCGATTTTGCACTGGCCGATATGCATTGGCCGATATGCATTTTGATTTAGCCAATTCTCATTGAACTTTCCTTTCAAAGACAATTGGCCTATTCTCTACCATTTTTGCAATGTTATTCCTCTCATTTTTGTAAAACAGCCTATTTTCATATAGACCCCTGAGCTTAAACACGGATAGAAGATTAGTTCAGCAGAAGGACATTTTTATGTGCAGTACACCTTCCTGCCATGTCAATCAATTGACGATATAAATAAAGTGATTGTTTTGGTAGAAGAGCGTATCTACACAATTCACCTTTCTGCCAAATCAATCAAACCACGTGAAAACTGAATTTCCTTATTGGACAATAAATGAAATCAAATAAAATCAATTTGTAATGTACGAGTAGGCCTAAGTGTTTCGGCAGGAGGGAGTATATATACAGTATTATTATATATCATGCGTAATTTTTCTTATTAGACAGAAAGGTTTCTCTACATTGTGCCGGTCTATACTCTGCTGGATGACGCATGTGTTTACCGTCTGCAGCAGCTTGTACTTGCGTGCATCGCTTAAAATAATACACTGTCCATCAAGCGATTCATGCAACGCACGTACTCAGTGCTGGTAAATTTCTATGCGTTATTTTCCATAAGAAGTGGTAAGATACGCCATTCTGCCAAAACACCCACTTGTTTATTGCAAATAAATTATTTGGTAGAAAGGCGTATCTATAGTAAGGCCTTTCTGCCTGAAAACCACGGTCCATTGCCAATTACTAGCATGACTAGTACGGGCAGTTAATTTGGCAGAAAGGCTTATCTGTATAGAGAGGTAATTGTTCTGTAGATTCTGAAGAAAGGCCTATCTGCTCATTATAATATAACACTCATTTTACCGACAGGTGAATTAGGCCCTATCATTAAATGTGTAAAATCAATTAAAAAAAACACCACCAAAACAACAACGATAACTCATGAACGACACCAAAGACTGAAAGAATGAATTTAGATCCATAATGGATAACTAAAAGAGGAATCATTGGGACATTAAGGACATGAAGGAAGTGATTGACAATTTAGGTTTTCTGTCGGTTATCAGCTAGCATTTGAACCAAACTATACTTCAACTACTGCCAAGGATTCAGTACCGCTTTGATTTCATTTCAAAATGGGGATTTGATGATTAATGTTGTCGAAAAGATCAGAGAAATGAGTAACAAAAACACCTCCTGTATTATGTAAAGCGTCAACATAAGCTCAACATAGCATGACAAAGCACTAAACGATTGTAAAGCACGAGTTTTATTGACGTGTCGTTTTCGGGGAAAAAAATGGTAACATGTTCATTTCTCTGAAATAGAAATAGCAGGTGTACAGATCGTCTTCACACAATCCTTTGAAACAAGGATTACATAAGGATATGATCATTAAAATGGCAAAAGTTTGGCAGCTCACATAGCTGAAAGTTCTGTTTATTTCCCCGTCAATCAAAGACGACTTTCCGATCTTCGACACATTATATTCACATTTTCTGACGTAAAGAAGTGAATGATTGTGAACCGAAATAGTCTTAGCGTCACTAAGTCATGGTAGACAGTCAACGTCCAGTTCAGTGAAGTGATAAATCAGTATTCTTGAATTTTGAAGGGCACATTCATGAAACTTCGGTGTGTCGAGATTTTCGCGCCTTACCTGATTCTACGCAGAATGATGGATAAGTCTTGTCCACAAGCAATACAGTGGCTAACATGATTAGAAGATCCATTATCTGGTATACAACACGTGATACGTGGAATCCCTGCATGTTGCTATGGAGAGGAGGAAGAAAACTCAACCAAGTAAGCCCAGTGATACTGATATTTGAGATGGTAAGTCTCGGTCAAGGTAGCACTGTTAATACATGAGCAGTCTAGTTGTGTATACAGGTATCCGCGGTTCAGACAGGAGAACACAACGGCTCTTGTCATGTTCGTGACAAGGAAAACTTACTCGTAAGTGTTTTGACGGCTATATAAATGTTTCATGGTAGTTTCACTCTCACTTCCATGCTGTGAATCATACATTGCATCCTATAACATCTATTCTCAGACAGATGAATGGTATCGAGGCGCTTACCAGCATAAAGTAAGGCTAAGCAAAGCAAAACAAAACAAAACAAAACAAGAGAGATTGATGTAGCGTGCAATAATTGATTAATTGATTTAGCGTGCAAAACAGACATAATAATATGCTACGATCATGTATCTTTGTGTATTGTATTTCTACCAACATTTTTATCTTCTTCAAACATCACTGCACTTTTCTTTAATTGACTTTCTCAATCTTTGATGACGGATGATACCTTTTGGCTTATCAAGATCGCAGCAAGGCATTTAAATGGTTGTTGCTAGAGAAGAAGTGATCTAAATCAAACTAGAACCGGAATTTGTCAACACTGACAAATTAGGTGAGCCGATCTCTTCGAAAATCAATGATTTGAGTCCTGATCCCAATAGGCATGACCGTAAAGGTTTCATCTGTGCGGGTTATGGACATTGGCCGTGTGATGTTTGGATTCTCATTTAGAAAAAAGGGAGTCGGGTTTGCCATCTTTGGTACCATATTCCGTATTCACTATAACGAAGATACAGAATAAAGTATATTTGACCATTGACCCCACTTTCCACAGCCAAGATGGCATCTGAGGAAGAAATGGTTATTTTGTGAAATGATCCTGGTAACGTGATCTTTGTGTGTGCAAAATATTGGAAAGATAGGACATGTATTCACCAAGATACAGGATGATACATTTATGACCTTTGACCCTAGTTTACCTACCCAAGATGGTGTTCGATCAAGTAGTTGTTACCTTATAAAATAATGTACGTCACATGAACTAAACATGTGCAAAATATGGGGGTACTAGGGAATGTTTTTCATGTGTTATTGCAAAGAAATTTGCAAAAAGAAAGAAATATGAAAATACATCGAAGCTAAGCTTTAATTTAAGCGAAGTTTTTCGACGTGATTTCGACGTCGTATGAAAAAAAACCGGAGGACACATTACCGATAGCGCTAAGTCTCAGCTAACACATATTAAAATCTGGGAGAAATTCACCGTAGGATAAGTTAGATAGTGCTCGATAAAGACAGTCATGTTAATTTTCATTTCAAGAAAAACTGTACTCCTATAGAGATAACTCGCAAATGGGTCAAATTTGACAAGGTTTCCTTCAATCTATTTTTACGAGGTGAAGACTTCATCCAGCGAAATTTTTGATCGATTAAAACTGATAGAGCATTAAATCAGCTACAGCATACTGAAATCTGGGTGAAATGTGGGCAAGGATAAGTGAGATACGCTCGAGTAAACTTGAAATTTGATAACGTCATTTAGAAAATTTACTTTTTTTATTTTATTAAGAAATTTGATATCTTTTCATAATTTTTCCAGAATCGCCAACCCATGGAATGACATGTACAACTCATCAGCTTTCAAAATATGTCAAGAAAATGGGGGGTCATCGTCCATCCTGGCAAGTAAATTCGAATTGAAAATTGGCGGTTTTTTGGCATTGTTGCACTGTATATCGCCATTGACGCGCGCGCGGAATTTCAACTTTGACGGGCCCGTATGACGTCATATTGAGTCGGATTGACTTGAAACTTGGTAGAAATATTCCTTGACATTTCAGGCATCCGATCTGTGTAAAAAAAGTGGAAATTTTTATTGCATATGAGCTGTGCGTGCGTATATGCGCGCGCGCGTACGCGTCCGTCCAATTTTTCAATTTTTCAAAAAATGCTCCAAATGGTCTGAAACGTGTGCAAAAAAATTTGAGCTCGATTTGAGCATACAAATATTTCAACGCGCGCGTACGCGCACGTTTTAAGAGAAAATATGAATTTTGAGAATATGAGTAGAATGCGCATAACCTGAAATATATATGACGTAAATTTCATTGAAAAATTCCATTCCATTAATGGGATATGAATGAAAATGTGTTTTCATATAATGACGTCATAGTGACGTCACGGTCGACTGATCACAATGATACATTAGATTTGTCGTCTTTGGGACATGATACATATACTATGGTATGAGTTTGAAATTGATACTCTGAGAACTTTTTGAGTAAGTAGATACACAACTTTTGTCCAGAAATAAGAAGAACACACTAAGAATCCGTACAGATACAGAAGGTGATCCGAGAGGATACTCGGATCACCTAATGAAGCTAAGCTTTGATTACTTTAGCCGAGTTTTTCGACGTGCTTTTGACGTCGTATGAAAAAACGGAGGACTTATTGCGACAGCGCAAAGTTTCAGCTACAACATTTTAAAATCTGGGAGAAATTCACCGAAGGGTGAGTGAGCTAGTGCTCGATACAGACAATCATGTCAATTTTCACATCTAGAAAAATTCCCTCCAATAGAGATAACACGTCATAACGAAGATAAAGAAAGAAGTACATATGACCTTTGACCCCACTTTGCACAGACAAGATGGCATCTGAGCAAAAAGTGGTTATTTTGTGAAATGATCCTTGTAACATGGTCTTCACGTGTGCAAAATATAGGAAAGATAGGACAGGTATTCACCAAGATACAGGATGAAACATTTATGACCTTTGACCCTCATTTACATACCCAAGATGGCGTCTGATCAAGTAGTTGTTATTTTATGAAATAATGTACGTGACATGAACTAAGCATGTGCAAGATATGGTGTTGATAGGGTATGTTTTTCTTGAGTTATTGCAAAGAAAGTTGCAGAAAGAAAGAAATATTTCAATACATCGAAGATAAGCTTTAATTTCAACCACGTTTTTTGACGTGATCCCGACATGGTATGAAAAAACGAAGGGTACATTTACGATAGCCCAAAGTCTCAGCTACAACATATTAAAATCTGGGAGAAATTCACCGAAGCATAAGTGAGCTAGTGCTCGATAGAGATAGTCATGTCAATTTTTATTTCCAGAAAAACTGCACTCCCATAGAGATAACACGTAAACTGGTCAAATTCGACAAGGTTACATTCAATCCATTTTTACGAGGTCATGCTGTCATTCAATCAAAATTGTTTTATTATAACTGATAGAGTATTAAATTAGCTACAACATACTGAAATCTGGGTGAAAATTGGGCAAGGATAAGTGAGATACGCTCGAGTAAACTTGAAATTTGATGACGTCATTTAGAAAATTTACTTTTTTTTTATTTTATTAAGAAATTTGATATCTTTCATAATTTTTCCAGCATCGCCAACCCATTGAATGACATGTACAACTCATCAGCTTTCAAAATATGTCAAGAAAATGGGGGGTCATCGTCCATCCTGGCAAGTAAATTCGAATTGAAAATTGGCGGTTTTTTGGCATTGTTGCACTGTATATCGCCATTGACGCGCGCGCGGAATTTCAACTTTGACGGGCCCGTATGACGTCATATTGAGTCGGATTGACTTGAAACTTGGTAGAAATATTCCTTGACATTTCAGGCATCCGATCTGTGTAAAAAAAGTGGAAATTTTTATTGCATATGAGCTGTGCGTGCGTATATGCGCGCGCGCGTACGCGTCCGTCCAATTTTTTCAATTTTTCAAAAAATGCTCCAAATGGTCTGAAACGTGTGCAAAAAAAAAATTGAGCTCGATTTGAGCATACAAATATTTCAACGCGCGCGTACGCGCACGTTTTAAGAGAAAATATGAATTTTGAGAATATGAGTAGAATGCGCATAACCTGAAATATATGTGACGTAAATTCCATTGAAAAATTCCATTCCATTAATGGGATATGAATGAAAATGTGTTTTCATATAATGACGTCATGTGACGTCACGGTCGACTGATCACAATGATACATTAGATTTGTCGTCTTTGGGACATGATACATATATGGTATGAGTTTGAAATTGATACTCTGAGAACTTTTTGAGTAAGTAGATACACAACTTTTGTCCAGAAATAAGAAGAACACACAAAGAATCCGTACAGATACAGAAGGTGATCCGAGAGGATACTCGGATCACCTAACAAGTTTGATATTGTATTTGCAGATTTTCATATCTTGTGTAGCGATCCTGAATTATCACCTATAAATTCATACCAAGATCTTCGAGAAGGGTCTTCAAGCATGTCAAATTTAGAATTAAAAAATCCCCCCTCGAAAAAAAAAAAGAAGAAAGAAAAGAAAGTTTTATCTTCTACCACTGAGCTCTTAATTGAAGTGAAGTTGAAGTTTATTATCTCTATTCACATGTTTACATGGTTTAATACTTATAAAAGACACATGCATGAATACAAGATAAAAAGTATCAGAAAATAGCATGAATGTTAATAATAGCCGAATGCTAATAATAACCGATTCTCGTCTAATATAATGGTTCTAGAAAGATAATAGGTACAGTGCAATGATTAGCTCTACAAATTGTAGTTTGCAAGTACATGTACATGAAACACGAGCATAATTATACACATATTATTTACAACTATATTTACATCATAAAACAGTTGGTATACATCTCCTACTATATTACAATATGAATGGATATGTGGGTCTAAAGTATAGGGACCCTAATATAATAAGCAAGGAATATTAACGTTTATATATTTTTATATGTTTATTTGATTGTGTGATGTTCATGTATATCACTAGGTTTAACTAAGCGTATTGAAGGTAAGAAGGTACGAAGTTACAAACGCATTTATATATCATCATGACGCGACTGAACTCAAAGCATTTGTCTAGTGTCATTCATTGAAGACTTTTGAACGAAATCAGCCGACGGTGTGTCACATGTCTCAATATTATTCGTGCGCCCTCTTTTGAACATTTTGCAGCTTAGTTGTATAGTCGTGATAACACTAGACTTGAAGGATTGCTGGGAAAAAAAAAAAAACCTTCGATTTCTTTATCATGCAAACACTTTTCTCGGTTTACATTTTCAATTTATTTAGACTCAATTCTTTTAATCAAACCACCATTTAGTGTCATACTGAATTTAGTGAAAGTTTCAAATTCCCGAGAGCACAGGAACCAATAATCATGACATAGTGTAGTGGGGGAGGTGGTGTCCTCTCGGGGGATTATTGCGGGGTGTGGGTGTATGTGTGTTGAACTGGATGATTTACTAGAAGTGTGATGGGGTGCTAGGTGTGTGAGTACGCCCTACTGGTTCTGTTGCGGGGTTCTTATGGCAATCCAGTGGGTAAGGGGCGAACACGAGGCACCATGAAAGATGACCGAGTGGGAGACGGATCTGCCTGTATAAAACAATGGGAGAGGTCTTTATTAATATGATTGTACATGTAATGATAATATCATTACAAACAAACATCTTTGTCCAACACAAATACATGCCTTAAAATGCACTTGAAACACTAACTCTCGAAACACTGTAGTGTACGATATCATGAAATCCGTACATGTTTAACACCAAAACCATCTTAGTCATATAGTAACACACAAATACCAAGTGAGTTATCATCCTTTAAGCCTGGTAAATCTACAGTGGAGTATCAATAATAGTATCATAACTAGTGAAAGCATCTGCCATATCATCAGCTGTATGTGTCATAAATCTCTCTTTCTCTCTGTTGTTTCACTAATCATGACTGTTAAAAACCATTTATAATACATTAAACAGACTGTAAGTGGCTGGATACAAATGTTGTATTGTGGAACCATCTGATACATTGTAAATGTGTTGCAACAATATCTGCTTTTTGAGACTTACACATTTTGTATGTTACAACACTGTAATGCCTATTCACATAGAAGGCTCACTCTACGGAATAAAATCATACTCTCCACTCTTCATGACAAAAGCAGCCAGTGTCATGTCCACTCTGTTAGTGTAATGTCAGACCCCATATGTGACTCTGCACCTCAAAACAAACAAAAAGTCGCCAGACATGAATTTTTAGTTAAGACCATATTCTGAAAGAGCAGACTTTAAGCTTTAAAATGATGTATAACTCAAATCAAATGGACTCTCCTAACCTATCTAAATATTGGAAAGAAAGCACAAACTCAGGAAAAGTGTGAACTGAGAAAAGAGGCTCTGAAGTACAGTGTCTATTCAAGCGCTTAATCTTTACCAAACCGTGCTGGCTGTGCGATGAATGGGACAAAAAACAGGAAGTAAACCACCAGGGTAACAACAATGAAGGGATTATCAGATTAAACTGAAATTAAGCATGCCTCATTAACACATTCTGTCCATAGTTAATGCCAAATTTCAAAGCAGTAGCACTATCCTTTCAAAAGTTATTAGCGTTGAAAGTGAAGAGTGTGGCAAGGTTTTTCAGAAATGAAAAAGGGATTCTAAAGGCACACCTAATCACACTATTCTACCAAAAATGTTTGAGATAAACTGCTAAAAAAACACACTTTCCTGCCCGTTTTATGATGCCAAATTTTAGTATAATGTAAAAGAAGACCCGCTCTTTCAGAAAATATAAAAAAGTCAAGTTCGACTAGGTTGACCCATTTCACTTATTTCCAGTCCTCACGCAAAATCAGTGTGTGCGACTTTATGTTCGTTTTGAGGTGCACTGTCACATATACATGTAATAGGATAAAGACTTTTTACATCTGTGACTACCAGTCCTTGCATATAAAATATACAAAACATATCTCATTCATCATTATTTGTGAAAAGAATAATACCTGTTTTGTTTTAGAATCCAACAGAGATCCGACTCAAACTATGCTATTTTGTTTGAATAATAAAAACAAATGAGACAGCAGTTCTCTCTTCAGTAATTTAAATTGCTGAACAGTTTTGCCCAAACGTAAATGCGTCTATTATTAGCACCTTCACATAACCTTTCTTTGGTCACATTTGCTCTTGAATAAAAGTCATGTGATATCATATGGATAAATCCTCTTTTCAACCAACCATTCCTAACACATAAAAGTCACTTCGTCACAATCAAATCAACTATTGCTTAAAACAATTACAATCACACATCTGATCCATTCTAGGTTCTACTACATCAAATCTGGAATGTCAGCAAGGTAGGATGGCGGTATGATAATGCTGAAAAATTACATTATACCAAACTACTGCAGATCATACAACTTTAGATCACAGGGTACACCAACTATAAAAAACACATGCAAATCTACACAATGACTCAGCATGACAAACCTTAAATGATGGTAACGGCAGTGCAATACACCTGTATTCTTAACTCCACCATTGTGTGTGTCAAAACTATTAATGGTGATCGATACTCAGATAAATACTTCTTTAAATCTCTTACTAGACAGCACATTTACAAAATACCCTGGTCCCTCCTATCAATATACAAATAATGACTGCTTATGAGGGCACAGTTAAAATTATGGGCCCAAGGTGATGTGAAAACCGTAACTATGCCCGAAGCGAAGCTGAGGGCATGGTTATGGTTTTCACAGCACCGAGGGCCCATAATTTTAACTGTGACCCGAATGTCAAGCAGTTATTTGTTTTATATACCGAAAATATAGAATCTTCTTATCTGATTGGTTAAAAGGGGAGTCATGAATTAGGTCTAAACAAGGACTAAAAGCTGTTCAAAATTATAGCATCCGCTTTGATTTTGAAATGTAATAAGATTGTTAGAACTTACCAAAATTATGACCTCTTCTAGTTCTACTGGAGTACTGTGTCGATCCATCCAAATCAGAAAGTTTGACTGAGTTCCACAAAAGAGTCAGTAACAGTTAAAATCCATCACGGATGTTTTTGAAATCCATCAATCCAACTGTTCCAACACAAATAATTTAACACATGCACAGTCAAGAACAGTTAAACATATTTACAGGTGGCTGATTTCACACTTCTGAAGTTACTTCTGATGAAAATGCACCACGCAGTTGTGAAAATTGTAACTGGTGGGTTTGTTCTCCTGGCTGCTGGTGTTGGTTATACTGACAGGGATGTTCATTGTGCCCCGTGGTGAATTAGCAATGTCACGCAAGATTGCCTCCAGATCAAGATCCTGATTTACATGGCCAGGAATGTTATCAGCAATCGAGGAAGTTGAAGGGATGTCAATAGCTGATGGTCCCGCAGATGGTGCGATTTGGAGTTGCTGGTTTGGATTAGATCTAATTGTTGAACTTATGGCACGGGCCATTTCTTCCTTCTTCTTCTCTGTGGTTCTTGCGTAGTGCTTCAAACTGGATTCAGAATGGTGACCAGACACTGACATTATGTCCCTGTCTTTAAAACCTGCATCCCTCAGAAACGTGATGCTAGTAGCACGCAGACAGTGATTCGTATACACGCGGGTTCCAGCTTTCAGGGAAATTTCCTTCATCTTATCACCAAGCTTATTTTTCCCAAGTGGAGAGTTGCAGTACCATGGACCTGACCTTGGCACTTCTGGCTTGGGTTTCTGCCAGAACCATTCACATTCTGGGTTGAGCTTTTCCACATATGACAAGAAGGAAGCCACTGGACATCTCGCATCATTTGTTTCAATCATCACACCACCTTGGCTCTTTTCAAGATCATCCTCACGGTTGTTTTTTGTGAGTGTATCGTTAAAAGTTATGTATCGCTTTCCAGTACGCGACTCCACATTCACCTCAAAACTATCACGTGTCATTTCTCGCAGATTCTCTCGTCCTCTGTTGCAAAAGTACAACATGAAATCCAAGAATACCTTGTTCTGAAGGCCCAATGGATCAGATACATCCAGAGAATCTTGAATGATGCTCATATCTTCCTCGGCTATTGCCATCTTATGTTTTACATATCCTTTTCCCTTCTGTTTCAATGTTGCTGAGAAGCTCTTGAAGATTCTTGATGATCCAGCAAAATCAGCATGCAGGATGATGTCAGATTTACCTTCATTGATGAAAAAACGTTGGAGCCCAAAACGGATTGCCTGCATGGTCTTTTTGCAGTACAATTCACCATTCTGTTGACGTGCGCTGCAATAGAACTTCCCGATGATATCATCCAGGTCAGAATTCGGCAGTGCAACTACCGTTGCCAAATCCATACCAATAAGCTTCAAGTAATCTTCAAACACCTTCACCGCGTACTTCACTTGTTGCTTAGTACTCTTGCTAGCAGCGGCATCCATCATTGCCTTGAGTTCCTCATCATTCACTAGGTGAAATCTCTGATTTTCAGCCATGTTCTCGCTATTTTGACAGATGTAAACAAATGCGCTACTACGTTTACTCAGGGAGGTGAGAGGCGAGACAAAAAGGAGTGGGCACTCTGCCCTGAGGGTTTTCCCTATCACTCAACACAGGATTACAAGGGATCAGTGCCCCAACGAACAAGTAAACGACCTCTTACGTAACGAGGTCAGTCTGATCGTTATCACTGCTGTTTGATGTTCGATCCTCGGGGCCGCGGTGATTTGGCCCTCTATCGTTAGGAGTATGGACAGGCCAGTTGACTTGTGTGTGTTCACAAGGACGTGTATGAGGGTTTTACATTCTTTATGCAGGCTCACACGGCATATGCTCTTGGGACCTGCTAGTCTAAGAATTCAGCTCTCGATAGATACAAAAATTTTGAAAATCGGCCAAGAAGAAGTTGAGTTTTGACAATGTAACTGTTTAACAATAGCCATTGTTTTGTTCTTGTTTTAATCAAATTACGACGCAATGTCAAGTGTAAATCCTGACTAGTGCTGACGAAATTCACCTGTAGATCAGCAGATGTTGGGGTTTTTCTTTAGTCTGATGTATCACTTCATTGTTCGCTCGTGTTGGTTCTCTTGTCATATTTTTTGGGAAACTTGCATACATCCGCCAAGACATGTTTTTTCTGGTCCCACTAACATATTTTTGTGAGCAATTTTAGTTCTCCAGGGGATGAAAACACTATCTGAATGTTTTTTTGTTGTATGCTGGGGATATATTGAGGCAGGAGGGCTCGAATCTACAACAGAGTGGTCATGATGGAGACTACTATAGGACCTAATCTTGGTGAAATAACTTGCCTCCTTGCCTGGTGTATGGTGAAAACATGTGAGAGTTCAGTGAGAGCTGAACTATCTCACATGTCCTGTATCACTGTATGCCTGATAAGATGTTCACCATGGCGCTTTTTTTTTTGTCTGTCTCTCTGTTTTTGTTTTATTCTTATTTGAAAGCTGAATGGGTATTTTTATGATGGTTGTTGCTGTTGTGGTTAGTATTTTCTGTGCTAGCTTGGTATTAAAATTATTATTATCATCAGACATTATTAGGGCCTGTGTTCCACTACTCAGCTGTTCATGTTTCCTTCACATTCTTTCAATCAGTATGTTATTATTGGTGCTGCTAATCATTATTATTAAATGTTTTTAAGTCTGTGTTAATTTGTTTCCATTTCATGTAAAAGTTATTTCACCATAATAGCATGCAAAGTACATTTGTTCCCAAGAAATCTTATAGTACATGGACATGTAAATGCACATAAATTATAATACCTTGAATACTAGCTGCAAAATTCAAAATGTGACCATGCAACCAGTTCACTGCACATCACAATGCACCAGTGTTGTTTGCAGGCACAGCAATGGGTAATGCACCAGTTATGCACCAGTATACACCACCCATCCAGTACCACGTGGAGTAATCCAGGTTCTGGCCAGGGAGGGGTGAGACCCACCAGCCTGTTGACAAGGATTGCGCATGTGCACTGTGCGGCCAAGCGGCAGTAATCTAGTTAGTGGAGTGGTCTCTTGGGGAGTGCGGCTCCGAGGATGGTTCAAAAGACACTAATCCAGTGCCCACTCCTTTTTGTCTCACCTCCCTGGTTTACTACACGTACCGTGAACTGGCAGCGCGAAGGTCGATCGTCGTCTGCGAACATGAATGAAACTTAGGTCAAATCATCGCGCTGCGACCTGTGCAGTGACCGCTAGTCTCATTTACAGCACGCTGAACGAATGCGCTGCGGTCGTATCATTGGTGCGTACATAATGAGCGATCTATGTGTACGGGGACGCGACTGTCTCCAAACCTATTACAGGGCACAGTTGATCAACTGTGCCCTGCCCCCGGTCACAGTTACTAAAAAATGGGGCACAGCTATTTTCATGACTCCCCTTTTAACCAATCAGATGAGAGGATTCTAGATATGAGGTATATAATACAGAATCTTACTCTATTAGGGTAAGCAATAGGAATAATATTCCCTCTTACAACTTCAGTGGTATTACATCATAAACCCACAACATTGCTCCTACACTGTACTGTACATCTCTGACTCTTCCACGTTACCAAGATCATATTACATAGTTGCATTAATTAAGTAACGATAGTCAATAAACACCATCCAATCTTCCTATCACACTATGTTAGGCATTCTTTCTTTACTCATAACACACTGACTCACTACGCTTATCCAACGCATCTTGAATTGACCGTGTACTCCAACCCCACTTAGGCCTACAGTCTTTACGTACTGCAGTATATCATACGCACAAGCCTACGACCGCAGTGACTCAATGCGCCTATACACAACACACATATCCGCAGACTAATTCACACACATTACGACTGTGGCATAGACGTGCGTACTATACATACTAGGTGTTGCATCAAGCCAAGTGTAAACCGTACTCCTAACACCAAATTATCCATCTTTAGAATAACATCATACAATCTAACAATAACACTTCCAAACCTGAAATATGTATGTATAATATGACATAATGGATACTGCATGACATTGTGCCATAAACTGGTACTTCATGAAAAATGACGGAGTTCCACATAACGGACGCACTCATACTCACCTGTATAAAACAATGGGAGAGGTGCCCCAACAAAATTGACAGAGGCCCTCTATAGTTCAATGACAGCATACTGTGATCCATCACATCAGGCTGAGTCGGAGTTTGGAACGAGATGATTTTTCTTGATCCAGGCAATAACTTTGTTCAGTGCAGCAGTTTATCTTTCTTCAAAAACTCTTGCATCATTAGCACTAATACTGAGGGTTTTATCGTCAGCGAACATATTCATGATACCTTCTGGAGTAAACTAAAAAAAAGACTTCACATAAATTGAAAAAAAAAGTCCAAGATTTATAAAAAAACCCTTGTGGCACACCTAATTTGATAGCTGAGGGATGAGACTTAACCTTGGCTCCTTTGAATTTTTGAACCTTTTGTCTCTGGGGTCACTTGCTGTTTATCACTTAAATATGATTTGAACCAATGGACAGTCGTCTTATTGCACCCTATACACGAGAATTTACATAAAAAGTAGTTCATGATCTACACTATCAAAGGCCTTCCGATTAACTGTTAAGGCCACTCCAGAAATTAATTTTGATTTGATGATTTCATAATTTTATACTCATGAGTGGTAAGATTGAATTGGGCAATAGTTGTTATTGAACGAAGGAATAGTTGTTATTGAACGAAGGATAATGCTGTTTATCACTTAAATATGATTTGAACCAATGGACAGTCGTCTTATTGCACCCTATACACGAGAATTTACATAAAAAGTAGTTCATGATCTACACTATCAAAGGCCTTCCGATTAACTGTTAAGGCCACTCCAGAAATTAATTTTGATTTGATGATTTCATAATTTTATACTCATGAGTGGTAAGATTGAATTGGGCAATAGTTGTTATTGAACGAAGGAATATCACCAGCTCTAAATATTGGCATTACCCGAGCCTTTTTCCATTCAAGTGAACAACTCACGTTGACAGGAATTTTTTGATAATATCACAAAGAGATTCTGCATTAACATTCTTTGCCATCTTTAAAAATTTGCAGCTGGTGTGATCTTCTCCGGATGTTTTTTTTTTTTCTGTGCCAAGATGTTCACGCTGTTTCAATACAAAATCTCTTGCTATGACATTTAAGTTAAATTGAGACTGAGTTGGACCAATGTCTTTGTCCTCATCAATTATCCTCTCAGCAGTATTCCTCTGCAGATATTTCGTAATAGTAGCATTAGAAATGAAAAAAAAAAGTTTGTTGAATGCTTCAGCAATATTAGCGTTGTCCGGTACTTTTTCACCATCAGCCTTTATGGTATTGGGAGAAATAGGTGATGACTTAGGCATAAAGTTATCTCAAGTTCCTATACACTTTTATTGTTGTTCCGACATAACATCAGTGTAATGTTGTTTTTCCTCATTCTCATGACATGAGTAACTTTGTTGTTTAGATACCTATAGGTCTTCTAAAGCTCATCACTATGATTAATTTTAGCTGCTTTGAGAACTTATCACTTTCCGTCATGAGCTTAACAACCTCATCAGATATCCATGGACACGCTTGTTTTCTTAACAGCTTTTTGCGGAAAGGTATGTACTCGTTGATTTCATTGTTGATTAGAGTTAACCACATATCCAACACATCATCAACGTCTATATTAGTCCATGGGCCATGCCAGATATTGGTACCATCTGAGGTGGAAAAACCTTTTTGGTGTCATTTTGTTTGTCGGGCATAGATATGCTTATCAAGCTATGATAGCATTTCCAAATGAGTAGCTTAGTCATAATAAATGAATTTTTAACCAATTTGGTCTCGTTGTTATATCCCTATACTTCTGAATCGAAAATAACCGCTATACAAAGAAGAGCACTGTCTTCTGTATGTTCCATAGAGCTGTAAGATGCAGCTCTGTGGTATGTTCACAGGTGTTCTGTTGTAAACGCGGTGCGCTTAGTCTTTATTCAAGGCAGCGAAGGGAATATCCAAAGGTTATGATGTCCACAGCGCTTAGTCTTTATTCTAGACGGCGAAGGGAATATCCAAAGCGTATGATACAGTGTATATCCTTTTATCTAAAAACAACAACAACATCAACAACAACAACAAAACAATTCCTCGTGAATTTTACCGTATTTTTCAATTATTTATCATTTTCCGGCGAAAATGCTACGATGAAAACGCTACAACCACGCCAATGTCGCTTTATTTCCATCCAACAATATAAGATAATGCAAAAACAATGTACGGGTACACCACGATGAACAGACTGATTTTTGTTTAAAACTGATGTATTTGTTGATAGGGTAGTATAAAAACAGTGCAGATAATCCCTTTTATGAGGAACTTTAGATATAACGGTACATTGGTCTAGATAAAGACTAAGCGCACCGCGTGACAGCTGTGGATATCATAACCCTTTGGATATTCCCTTCGCTGCCTTGAATAAAGACTAAGCGCACCGCGTTTACAACAGAACACCTTTGGACATACGGAGGACAGTGCTCTTCTTTGTATAGCGGTTAGTTTCCGATTCAGAAGTATAGGGATATAAAAACGAGACCAAATTGGTTAAAAAATCATTTATTATGACTAAGCTACTCATTTGGAAATGCTATCAAATGCTTGATAAGCATACCTATAAGCAAACATATCTATGCCCAACAAACAAAATGACACCAAAAAGGTTGTGCCACGTCAGGTGGTACCAACAACCCATTTTTCGGGTCTTGGCCCATGGACTATATTTATTATGACCCCGGCAAGGACCTCTTATCAAATCACTGTAAAATTCCTCCTCATTAAACATTTGAATGAGTTAAATTCTGCATATTCATGATCTTCTATAGGTCTTAAGCTGAAGTCCCGAATTGCATACACCAAAATAATCACTTATTCGCGATTCACTTTAAAGTTCTATGATACTGAAATCAATTGCATTAGAAGAGTAATTGTGTACTTCTTGTGGCAGTATCAATTAACTTACTTAGCTCGTACATGTCTATATAAGACATAAATTCTTAGGCTTTTGCCTCATTTTAATGTGGCATACAACTACAACTGAAATCACCTTATACAATGTATAATACAACTCATATATTCCGAGAGAGCAGAATCCAAATTCCTGTCTAGTTCGTCGAAGAAATCAACGTGAGAATTTGGAGGTCTGTAAAATTCCCCAATCAAGGATGGAAGGCTTATTTGGATAATGCAATTCAAACCAAAGATATTCTGAAGTACATGTAGATGAATTCAAATCGTCTCTTAGTGAGTTATTCTGTAATCGAATCTTTTTGAAAATTAATACAGCCACACTACCACCATGTATTGTTCAATCATTACGTAATAGAACATATTCATCGATAAATATGCAGTTCAGTATTATCAATCATGGAATCACAAAATGCCTCATTCAAACGAATAACGTCAAGTGATGTATTTCTCAGAAGCGGAGCAACCGAACAATTTATTAAAATATTAATGATATCACTATTTTTTTTCAATTCATGTGGTTATTCATGAAGAGTATTGTGTGCTTTGCCAATGGTTAACTTATCATTGTGATAAGAATTTCGGTACCAACTTTCAAAGCGCTGTTAGAAATAGGTTATGATTTCGACTTCGATAAGCTAGAACCCGCACAATGTTCATCAGAGTTAGAGCGAGAGGTTAACAGCATGTTGCCGTCACGAATCGTAGATGCTCGTGCAATCCCTGTTAAGCTTTTGTCAGTGGAAGCCATCGGTGGGTGGGGTCGATTTCAGCCTCTTGGTGGAATTATCTTAAAATCCTGTGTGGATCCCGTGGCTTCAGCCAATGTCAGCATACGATCTCTGTTGAGTAGATGCAGTGGGTTGCTCTATGGTTCGCTTGATGAAATTTCGCATATTCGAAGCAAGAACACATATAGCTCTAACTGTCTTATTGATGTAGACCCCATCTTGTTCAAGATGTCTGTCACCGATGCTATTGTCAATGAAACTCCTGCGCTGTTCATTGGCAGCTAATTTTAGGCGATCTTTAACCCCATCGACTCGGCACCTCAGATGAACTGATTCCCACCTGCGATATGCACAATATTAGAGAAGGCAACTTCACACCCGTTAGTTGAATCACGTCCAGTAAGGATATCATGATTGTCATCTGCGGTCGATTCCGTACTTCCATCATCTTCCGACATATGTTGTTTGCCCCGACATGCAGAATGACGTCTCCTTTCGTCTTTACACCCTCGGTAACCTTCTTAGCGGAGATATCTGCCACCTTCGCCTCTGGGTGTGGATGTCAGATCACATTGTGCCTTCGGCTCAGAAGGCGGCCATTGATGTACTTTATTATAGAGTCCCCTTTCGATGTCAACATCTGGTAGATCGGTGAAGAGGCGCTGTCTATTGTCCTCCGTGCACTCTCTAATCTGGTCGCTTGATACTTCCAATGTAGAGGTAGATGCTCGGGAAGCACAGATTCCTGACAAGTGAAAACCGTTTTAATGATGTGACTGATAACTTTATTGCCGCAGTCTAAAAACTGGAAGCGTAGTCAAATTCTTTGCAAATATGCCAATTAGTTTTTATTGGACTGTAAACTTTTAGTTTCTGTTGGTTTGGTTACTTCCTTATGGTCCAGTGGGTTTTAATAGAGTGTGACGTTTAAGTGGACGTCGTTGGTCCTGTTGGTATCTCATGGCATAGATGTTGGGTCAGTTTCAACATTTTGCCTATAAAGATTTCAATTGGTCCAGTTGGTTTTGATGATATCAAGTCTGATGGTGTCCATTGAATCATTAAGTGCCAATCAGGTATTGCTGTTAGTACATCAAACTCCAATAAAAACCACTCCAAATTATCCACAAAATAAATGGTAATGCCGTTCTAATAGTCTCTAATGGATTGCTGACCTGGAAAAAAATACCTGAACTGATTGAAAGTGATATAGACTTTTAAAAGAGGTAGGAATAGCAAGAACACAGGACATTGGGGTGAGGAAAGTACTCTCCACACCCCCCCCCCCCGACACACACACACACACACACACACACACACACACACACACACACGTGCTACGAGCATGGCGCGACAACGTCAAGTGCATTCACACATGAGCTGCATCACTGACGGGTCCCCAGACTTCCCCACCACTCGTGACGTGAGTCGGGGTGTGAACTACACCTCCTTGGTGCCTGAAGCACATGAACGCTTTCGGTTCTGGGTGTTGATGAAGGCTCCTAAATCCATGATCTGTTCAAGCAAGTTCAAGAACAGGAGTTCCAACTGGCTATGATTATTCAAGTAACCGTATGTTTGCTAGGGATGCACAGAGACATTCACATGTGCAACGCATCTGTGACTGAACTGGTGATCGGCGTAGAATCGATGCCGCCATCTTTCTGAGTAATCTGAGGATTCATTTTGAATTAGATAATTATAATGTCTATTTTGCTCGTTTATACATTAAGTGACATGAAATTTCACCAAAATAATGAAACATATAAAGTATAGAGGCCCTGCAAAGGTGTGATTTTACCGCATCAGCCAATCCTCATTCTTCTCACCCATGTTAATCAGAATAGATGTGAAATGCTTATTTCTTGTTTTGTTTTGTTTGTTTCGTCCAGGGATATTTATCTAAAGGGAAATGTGATGGGATTCGGGTGCGTGGTCTACCCTATCAAAAGATATTAAACCTTCATCAAATTGTTTAAGCCTTAGTCACGGAAGCAGACATTATTTGAATATCATGAGGAGAGGCTTTTCCTAGCAACAAGGTTATTGTTATAGGTCCTATTCCTCTGCCTGTCTGGTGTACTGTAAACTGACATACGATGAATACGGTGTGTGTGAATGAGACTGGCATGTTCTTAACCGTCTTGTACAGGAGATATCGCACGGTAGTTTTTTAATAAAAAACACCAAACAGTCTTCCCTTATGGACTTTATCATTGCAAATATTGTGATGATAATGGTTATCTATCAGCTCATTGACAATACTCTACAGGCCTCTTTGTTTAGAGACAGACATTATGGCATACAAAGCACCACGTTTCGAGCAGTATATAAATCAAAAATGCAATAATGCGATTTTCTCCATACATTATTCTTTACGCAATAATTATCAATGACAACAGACAACCGTCTTTTCCGGTGGGACTATAGTATCATCATATACATGACCATTACATGGACAACGCTATTAATAAAATATGTGAAAATTTCACAAAATTGTATTTGTCATAAAAATTACAGATTTCATCGGCTTGTTATGCTGACAAAATATGTTAAGGGTAATATAGTCCTATTACTTCCCCTGTTTTCTGAAAGAGATAAATCATTACACTGCTCTTTCATTGTGCTGGAAATGTAAAAATATGTTGAATTTTCTTTATATTTCTTAATACTTTTGTTTACAATGACATCATGAATTGTAGTAGTCTCCTTATCCAGCGATGACAGCGGCTTAAAAGTTCCCTATGTATGTACAATTGGCTAGTATCCTCTGTTAGCTTTGTCATGCAGGGTCACCAAAACAAGTCAATATTAACATCCATTTACTATTTAAACTGCATGCAACTTAAGGGGATAAATAGTTTCCATAGTTGTACCTGCGAAATGTACAATCATGCCTGCAAGAAGAATAAATCATTCGCACTGAAACCTTGAATGGACACGTGGTTTTCTTAACAAAGCTAAAACCGCTATTCAACACTTCAATCTATTTTTAAATCAAGGACTACTTAAGTGAAAATTGAAGCATATCGTATTTCATACTACTTCCTCGACAATGATTAATTGTCTTATAAAAACACATAGACCAGCTTTTGAAAACAAACTTCTTCTTTTTTTTTCAGGGACTCGGTTCCCAAAGAATAGAAGAACCAGGCTCATTCAATACTTAGTTCTGACTTCTGGTATGAGTTTAAACGTTCAGTATCTTTATCCTTGGCATTTTTTCTATTCTAACGACTCTTAAAGGACAAATTTACCACTTGCAAATGAAACAAAAACCCAGCATTAGCGCTTCAAAATAATTCTAAAAAATGAGTTAGGGATAGAAACAACTAATGTAAAAATTTGAACCAGTATATTCTATGCTAAGTATTGTTAAATATTCAAAATGTGAACAATAGCTATCGTAAAAATATTTCCAGACTTACCCGTCTACAGTTATGGTTTTATAAGAAAAATAGTCATATCTCCTTATATTTTAGGCTTTATTGAAAAAAAAACAAAACAAATATATGGTAGGATGTTTTGTGATACAAGTACAACTGACCCACACATATGCATCAAAAGTGATATCTTGAACATTTTTTTTTTATATCACTGCTCCCAAAGGTAAAGAGGACCTTTAACCTCGAGTGTATACGTATCATCTATTTGTTCACGATGTGTTTCGTATGATTTATGTGTATTGTGTTTATTCATATTGTGACACTTCTCACATTTCGTACGATACATTTGAATGAAGATATCTCGCTCTCACTTCCAATCGGAATCATTGTGATTGATTTCGAATGAATATATTTTTGGATGATATTTGCTGCTTGACCTTCACAATTAATACGAATGTTGAACCCATTTGACTGTTCATCTTCAGAGACTGTCACGGCTTCCAATGACATAAAAATACGGGCATCATACATTAATTAAACAGTACATCATCACTTTATTGAATTATTAGCTACATAGGCGTTGGCGTTCCATGCCAAAGACCCGGGTTCGATTCCCGGCGGAGACCAACATTTCAACTCTTGTACTTTTCCGAAAAGGAGGAACAGTGAGAGGAAGAATGATATCAAAGCTACGCACCGATTTCTCCTTCCTTTCTCATCTCTCTCTCTCTCTCTCTCTCTCTCTCTCTCTCTCACACACACACACATATATACCAAACTACAAAACAAAGCATTGAAAGAAATAACGCCATAGAAATAACAACATTGTAGCACATTACATTTCGTGTACAATATCATACTATAACTGTGATTAACATGATGAATGTAATTTGCTATACATCATATTAATACTCCATGCATCTGACAGCATTAGATTCAAATGATGCCAATTGTCTCCATTTATTGCGTATCTACTCTCACTTTCATATCAATGTATGGAATTGATCTAGCATGTCTAGAGAGATCTGAACGAGTGACTAAGTGCTATGCGATGTTTACCAAAGTCTAGATGTTTTCTTCAAGGCAAGCGCTCTTTACAAGCCTTGCAAAACCACTCATGAAGAGCAATGCTAAGACGTATTGAAAGCGCATTGTTCTGCAATCAAAAACAAACTTGATACGTGTACTTACGACGGAGAGGCACACACACTGGTGTGAAGTGGGGAATACCAAGTTCACACGCAAAATCAGCATCAACAGGAAACCATCCACAACACAAGCAGCCACGAGCAAGTGAGTTCCATCTTTGAGTGTCTGAGTTGATTTTATTTGAATTATTTTGTAGGCTGAGGAAAGCAGGCAAAATATATACTGCATGCATAGCAGAGATTGTGTGAACAAATGAATGAGTTGCCGGTCAATGTACACACGTGTTCTTGGATTCAGGACATGTTATAATACAGGAAAGGGTTTAGAGAATCTATAAATAAATTATAATCATATGTTTTTGCTTTGATTTCCTTCATCAAGAACGGGAAGTGTGGGGATATTACTAAAAAGTAGAACTGAAATAAAACGAAGAAACTGAAAAATTGTCACCGTTCACTGATTGATCAAGGCACATTTGGCTGCTGATCTCTGCCATTGCGAGGGACGGACGGCTGGTGGGAGCTGAAAGGGGCGGAGTATGCCCAAGCGACTGTACACGGAGGAGTCTCTTCAGGAAGCCCTGAAGCGGGTGAGACTTGGCGAGCTGTCTCAGCGCCAGGCTTCCGTCCAGTATGGCATTCCAAGGAGTACCATCTTCGACAAACTGAGTGGGCGGAGGCCCGAGGAGTACTGCAGAATGGGACGCGCCCCTTACTTGACACCTGCTGAGGAGGACAGGCTGGCACAGTGGGCTATCCAGATGTCTCGCATTGGATACGGCAGGACCAGGGAACAGATCATGCAGGTAATACTCTTAGAACCTTTCTGTCGCAAGACATCTGCCGAATCTAGCCTTCTGGCTCAAATAACAAACCAACAACAACAATGAAATTTAAAAAAAAATCTTGAGGAGCTCAAGATGGGGTGTCGACAATATTTGTCGTTGTCCTACCAGGCGACACACCTGACATTTTCTCGAAGATGTTAAGGATTTTGTTATTGGCAAATGCTATCGTCAATCTTGCTTGAAACGTGAGCATTTTGACCAAAAATTGAGATATCATCACCAAAGCATGCTCTTCATTTTTTTTTATTTCATGCAAACACTATCAAGCAATGTGATGCATTTTTATTTGCAATTATGTGACCACGACATCATGTCATACAAAAGACAAGTATTGTCTACCACGATGATGAATATCTTCCGTACTAAAGACAAGTATTTTTTGTTTAAAGGGATGGTACAGTATTGGTGGAGATGAGAATTGGGCTTTTAACTTTTTGCAAGATACCAAGAAAACACTCATAATATAGTACAGAACATACCATTTTAAGAGGAATTGAAAGTTTATTTGATGAAAATCGGGTTTGGCATGACTGAAACATCCAAAAACAAAGTAAAACAAAGCGATCGTAACAAAGTGTGGGTCCCACACTTTATTAGAATCGCTCTTTTTTGGATATCTCAGCCATTTCAAAACCAATTTTCATCAAATAAACGTTGAATTCCTCATATAACACATGCTCTTTCATATTTCAAGAGGTTTCTCATTATTTCACCAAAAAGTGTTAGAAACCCAAAATTAGGTCTCAACCAAAACTGTACGATCCCTTTAAATCATGTATCGTCCTTGCTTCGCATTACACTGTAACAGTTCCCCCTTTTTTGTTAGTGTAAATAGCACAGTGCTCGTGTGATGTAGCAATGAATGTTATTATTCGCTGTCTGTAATATGATCGCGTCTTTTCCCTTTTCTGTTTCGATGACCTGATAATTACTCCCCCCCCCCCCAATCAATATGCCATTGTGAAACAGAATTATAATTATTGTATCGCCTGCCAACGTGCTATGTGCAACTAAATTGTAATTTGCTTTTTATTTCGGATGGCAATACTCAGTAATACGAGGTCAAAGGAATGTTGAATTCTCTTTGCATCCATTGTTGTAGGTAGGGATGTTGACGAGTTTGATTATTTTGACAACATACGTGCTTATTTTATTCTCAGCTCTTTTCTAGAAGGTCTGGAGTCCGTGTGTGTGTGTGTGTGTGTGTGTGTGTGTGTGTGTGTGTCTTTGATTCTGAAAGTGTGTTACCTTATAGGCGGATTCACCCAAGACAGTATTTGGAGTCGGTGAATGGGGAACCATTAAAAATAAAGTACTAGTAGCAGTAAAGGTCAATATACTGGACATTCTGTTTAAATTGTGTGTGTGTGTGTGTGTGTGTTAAATTCACGTGAAGTCTTCGCTTAATACGAAGGAAAACAGTCCGTGATGTCACAGTAGGCAGGGCGGATCCAGGAATTCTGTAAAAGGGGGGGGGGGTGACTAATATTTCTGGTGGCACTTCCGGGTTTCATTTCATATTTTTTCTTTTTATTTCTTTTGTTTTTTACGAAAAATAAAGGGGGGCGTGCGCCGTTTGCGCCCCCCTCTGGATCCGCCACTGGTAGGGAAGACGATTCACCTAGCAAATGGAAAGAAAATTCGACAAAACGTCATTTAAAAAAATAAACAAACAAACAAACCAACAAAACAAAACAAAACAACAAAAAAACTGTCATGTCCTGAACTTGACATTATCTAAGGGTGATATTATTTCCCCCGTCGTTTCAGGCAGGAAAGTCAATAGTTCTTTACATTATTCTAAAAAAAAATCAAGTATATTAAATTTTCTTATGTATTGTCCCCAAACTGTGACATCTAATCATGCTGTCTGTACCCTTCCTATCCCGCGATGGCGGCATGCGGTTTTGAAAAAGAGTCGAGGTCATAATTATCATGGGAATACTTCAGTACAAAAGTATGATTGTGTCAGTGTCGTATAGGCCAGCGTTTCTGTAACCTTGTCCACATGTGGCGCGTCATGTTCCTACATGAAACGTCTTCTACCTTTACTTTTCCCTTCGACCATAGATGGCTCAGACTATCGTGACAGCCGAGGAAAGGGAGACCCCGTTCACTGACAATAAGCCCGGGAAGAAATGGTTTGCTCACTTCATGAAGAGGAACCCAACGCTGTCCCTTCGCAATCCCCAAGGGCTCGGCATTGAGAGGGCCGTCCTAACATGTGATAAACTTGATCGCTGGTACAACGGCCTCCACGATTTCCTGAAGGCAGAAAACGCCATGAGCATCCTCGAGTGCCCTCATCGTATTTGGAATGCTGACGAGAGTGGCTTTGCTCTGTCCCCGAAAGGAGAACGCGTCCTTGGTATGAAAGGGGCGAAGTTTGTCTACTCCTTGGCCTCCACCACCAAGACAAACTTGACCACTCTTGTGGCAGCTTCGGCCAGTGGGAACTTCTGTCCACCCTTTGTCATCTACCCAGGGCAGCGGGTGTCCCGCAACTGGAAGCCTCTCGAAGGAGCCCCGGAATCCTGGTTCTACGGGTTCAGCAAGTCCGGATGGATGAACGCCGAGCTATTTTACTCCTGGCTCTCCAATCATTTCTATCCCTATCTTGTGAGTCAGAACATCCATTTTCCCGTGCTTCTCCTGGTGGACGGGCATACCAGTCACGTTGATCTTCACGTTGGAGAGTTTTGCGCAGAGAGAGAAATAATCCTCTATCGCCTACAATCTCATTCTTCTCACGTGACCCAACCCTTAGATCTGGCTCTCTTTGGGCCGCTGAAGAAGGCCTACAAAAAAGAGGAGACGGCGTGGAAGGACCAGCATGTCGGCCAGTTTGTCAGCAAGTCAGTGTTTGCTAGCATCTTTTCCAAGGCCTGGAATCAAATCAAGCCAGAATACGCCAAGGCAGGCTTCAAGGCAGCTGGACTCTACCCCTTCACCAAGAAGTATGACAGGAACAAACTCGGTCCATCTAACATATTCGCGAGCATGAGAATCTCTGATGATCCCAAGCCATCATCAGTGTCTTCATCCGAATCACAAACGGAGGGCTCGTCATCATCTTCGACATCATCAGTTGCTCAGACGATAGACCTAACGATAGACCAGAAGCCCATAACGGTGTCCATTGCAACGCAGACAGTAGACACCACTGCTGAGAGCATTGTTTTTCCTGATCCACGAAGGTTGCCAGCAGGGGCGAACAACAGAAGGCCGGATGATTTTGTTGGCCCAAGTCTGGAGAAGTACTTGGTTTATCCGGAAGCGGAGAGAGGTACCCAGAGAAAGGGCACAGGAGAGGAGCTTCCTAAAGCCCTTTCAGGTCAAGTTTGGATTGCATACCAGAAGAGAAGAAAGGAAGAGCAGCAGGCCGAGGAGGAGAGGAAGCAAAAGCGACGGGAGGAAAGAGAATCCAACAAGGCCGCCAGAGAACTTCTCAAGGCTGCGAAAGAGTTGAACAAGGGGGCCGGTGCCGGAAAGAAAGCTGCGAAGATTAAAAAGCGAGAGGACTTCATCGAGGAGGATGTGTGTGCAGAATGCGGGGGGCACTTTGATAGCTCAGATGCACAGTGGGTGGGGTGTAGTCACTGCCCTAGATGGTATCATGTAGAATGTACCAACCTCTCTTCCATGACCATGGAGGAAATCGAGGAGGTCGAATTTACCTGCAATGCTTGTCAAAATCAATAAGTATTGAAGTTCTCACCGTTGCGTCCATCATCATTTCGTCGAGTGTTGAAGTTCTTTCAGTCAATCATAATAGTATAACCAAATCATAATTGTGGCAATATCCATCTAAAATCCATATTTCGCCAGGTGCGCAGGTTTGTGGTTTACAGATTTCTTGCCATTGTAGTGTCATTTACTTCTGCCAATATCAACGGGAAGTATCTTGATAATGTATGTCCAAACATATGAGCTGCCATAACCTCCAGTACACCAGCCAAGTATATGCTTAGTCTGTACTCAAGATGTTTAATTGCAGATCTTGGTTTTTGCCAGCATCAGCTGTTTTGATACCCACACAATTTGCACTAAGTAAGCTAGTCAATGAAAGCAGAGATAACTCTACTACCTGAGTAGGTAAACACTACCGGGCATTCAAGTACAAAGTATCAACGTTTACATTAGAGCGCAGTAACAAGAATATCAGAATAACAAAACAATCTCGGCGCGCGAAACTAACTTTGCTACGGCACTATACCATTCAAATTAAAAAGAAATATATACTCAGTATAAGTTACCTACTACACATTAATGGGGTGAAAGGTCTTTAGTGTTTGATTACAACTTACCAGCACGTAATGTATACTTCTAGTCATGTAAGAAGAAACTGGTTTTAGGTGAGAATGATCGCAAAATGAAGTCACAACCTTAAAATGAAGAATACTGCGTGCGTGAGCACAATGATGATCGGATGATGAAGGCAGAGAGGTAGAAGCATGTATAGAGTGAGTACACGTATAATTATGAAAAGAAAAAGTATGTATTTAATATATACAGAGGCAATGTTTCCGTTGAAGTTGAAATAGGATATGCCATGCTAGCACTTGTAAACCACGACAAAAAGAAATGAATGACTTCCTATGTAGGTGTTAAAATGCTATATACCGTTTGTTAGAAGTACTTATACTGTTTTTGTCTGTGGAAGAGTGTGGTGTCATTTTGTGAAAGTGTGTTGATCGGAAATAGCACAGGAGGAACTTCTTGACAGATGTGAGAGCACCAGTTTTGCAATGAAATAAATTGTACACATGCAATTCTCGAACTAAGGTTAAAAAACAACTTAAATCTTGCACCATTAGCACTAAGAAGATAATGCGTCAGACAATAAAGCCACACTTAATGGCTAAATGCTGAAGTCTCAACTTGGATGCACCGCTAAGATTATAACGGTGATAAAAAAAGGAAAATAGTTGCTGAAAGTTTAAAATGCACTCAAAGCTCGCAACACAATTACGTAAAGATAAACAGTATCATGTTCTTGTTATCCAGGTGCACACAAAAGTGTGGAGTTCTGCGTATTTGGTTAGGGGAACTGATAGATTTTCTCCGTTTCCAGTTATTTTGTTTTCCTATTACGGAATAGAATTGAGAAATAATAGTTAAATTTGCATGGCGTACGGAATTGGCAGATATTAGTAATCTTTATGGCTTTAAAATGGTAACGTTTGTTGATAAAGGACAAACATTCTCCTGAAGGTTGCAATCGTCTTATGTGAAGCTCAATTCTTAATGCAAAGTGACAGTAAATGTTTTCGAGGTGAACTTTATCTCAAACGCAAGGATAGCAAATGTATATGTGACAAAAAGAAAACTTGGCAAAAAGTATAAAAGTTGTACATATGAAATTTGTTTTCTCCCCATTTTTTTTTTTTTTGGAGAACTATTATTCACCAATAGATGTGCAACTTGAATACATCTCATCGTCCTGTCTACATACATGTTAAGTCACATTGACTTGTCCTACATAATTGTTTAGGTGTCAGGTATGCCAGCCATGTAAACATTTGTAAGCGGTATCGTTCAATCGCAATGCGTCCTCCCTTTACAGGGTCTTTGCTTCTTCTGTTTTGTTTGTTTTTTGTTGTTTTTTTTTCTGAATACGTCCTCTTGAATGCTGCAAATCCATGTTACGCTGTCGTCACATACTCAATCTGAAATAAACTAGATGCATGGAAACAAACCATCACTGTCGAGTTTGTGTGCGTATGTGCATGTGTGTGTGTATGTGAATGAGTGTGCGTGTGTGTGTGTGTGTGTGTGTGTGTGTGTGTGTTTGTGCTATGTTGGACCCGTTATTGTCGTAAAAAATTTAATACAAGTTTATAAGATTAAGAAGTGGTAAGATACCGTTTGGTACTCATGGTTTTCGACAGGGGCTGAACGAGAGAGAAATTGATTCATAAATTGAATATTTGTCAGAGAGAGAGATAACAACTTTTGTGATATGCAAGTACGTGCATTGCACTGGTTGAGTTGAGGAATATGAAGCATTTCTACGGTTGGATATGTTTGCAGGGAATTACTAGTAATCATACGTACGAACGTAACACTGTTAGGTAAGACAGAAAAGGAGGGTTTGGCACCACGCTAATGTACAATGAAAGCTATTATAAGGGGCGTGTTTGTGTGAAAGCGTCTGCCTAATATGGACAATTAAAAACGGTTAAACAAGGAAGTGAATACATAAAATATGTGTCTTGTTTGTCACCAGATACTTCGTTTCACTTTGTACAGAACAAAGGATCTTTCCAGACATCTTACGTATAAACTGAAAAGTAGATTTCTGTGATCGCAGTTGACCATGTTTGTGTTATTATCTGTGGCGATGAAACTGAAACTCAATAAATGTGTTGGTCATTATAACTCGATGATCTCTTCACACAAGACGTTTGAGTGATGATGTTGTTGGGTCATTCTATAACAGCAAGAATAACATTCGTCTGGAGTTGTGAATCCACAGAATTCAGTGAGTAAAACCAACCCCTTGGCGACCCAGTTAACCCTTTCATACCCAAGGGCAAGATTAGCATAAAGAGTATAGTAGCGGCACTTTCACTGATCTTATGAGAGTGTCGCTTGTGTAGTTCTATACCATATGTCCCCCTAAAAAAGAACAGAACGGGACTATCCGCAACGATACATTAAAATACTGAATCAATCTAAATACAATTTCAGGGTATAAAAATATAATCATTATCCACATCTCAGAGTAAACTTCCTCTGATTTGCCACAGTGGTCAAAGAGAAAAGAGGATCTTTTTAGAGCATGTCAGGAATCCCTTCCCTCCAAGTTCTGTTCATTGTGTTCACACATTAATATGCAGTTCCAATAGCATTCAAGTATTAAACTTGAAAGAAATTGACCCATGACATGCTTTACAACGATCCAAATTTCTCTGTGACCACTTAACCACTTTAGCCAAATTTAATGTTTTTGTTTTAAAGCAAAATATAGGTATGATGTTAAATCTTTAGACCCTGAAATAGAATTCAAGACAGTTTGATAATATTGACAGTTATCAATGCAGAAATCCAATTGTACTTTTTTTTTTATGGGGGGGGGGGGGGGAGGGGCATGCTGTACAGTAGGTCCTGTGTACAGGACTAGTTAACAAAGACTGTATCTAGATTACATACTAAATGCTGAACCGCACTTGACCTGTCTCAGGATGTTAGGCCTACACTGGTCAATGTATTGTCGTATTCCAAATGTGTCATCAATTTTTACAAGTGCAAAACACATATACATGAACTTACATATATAAACTCAATACACATAAACATTAGCTAAACACTTCATAGATTCATATGCATACATATTTTGTAATATATATATATATATATATATATATATATATATATATATTCATACATATTCATACATACATAATACTGTATATTGCATACTAATGTCAAACTCTATACATCTACCACAGAACACGAGCGGTTACCCTCATTGACGTTGTGTCATACTATTCAACAATGCACTCTACACTACCTATTGCAAGTTGAGAAAGAGAGAGGGACAGAGAAAGAGAGACAGAGAAAGAGCAAGAGAGACAGGGAGATAAAGATTGAAACTTCTTATAGGTCTTTATACTTGTGCCGAAGCGAGGGCAGTTGAGATTAATGTCTCAAGCGTGACGTGGACTGACAGTAAATTTTGCTTTCACTTCTCGTTGTGTGCACATAATTATTATCTCATATATATCTAAACGATAATAGCAGCTATAGTATCAGCAGAAAGTTGAAATTGATTTATGACAGATATTGATGTGTATACACGAGGGACACATGCAATATTGTCTCCTTTATTGCTGTGTCATGAGGGTTTATTCAGTATCAAGATCATTAAAACCTAGTTGTGGTGTTTGAATAGCTATGACCTCTATACACTAGCAGTCTGCATATATGTTATAGAAGACCACGTATAGCCTACATCGTGTCGTCGTGTTGATTTATGATTCATAACTCAGCTCTTATACCTCTATATAACTACAAGCATACCCATAGAAAGCTTGTGTGCCATACTGATTTAAAGGGCAATTCTGATCAGAATTTTCGCTGGGCAAAGAAAAAGTAAAATTTGATAAACACAAAAGTCGAGATATGATTGAAATCGGATGAATATTCCGGAAGTACAGTAATGAAATTGGGAAGTTTAATTACTTTTCACAATGCCCTTTAATTCGGAAACGATTGTTATCATTGTCATACAGCTAGGTAAGGCCATGAGTTTGGCTGCCTATCACATAACCATGTATTGTCCAGAAACAGGAGTGTCAAATTTAAAATCCAGTCTATGTCAACACAACATCTCCATCCTATTATACCTAGGATGAAACCATCATCTACAATTTTGTATGTTGTTCAACACTCTTCCGAATTATTACAAGCATTACTTTGATTACAAATCATTGGTCAATTTATGAGCTTGCATAAATCATAGGCTCCTATTGCTAGCGTAAATGTATAATTAGACATTTGTTACATGCAAATGCCAGTAGAATTTTTCTGATAAAAAACTTATTGTGAACAGTGAAATTACTTTTTGTATATCAAAAAATGTTACATCAGAGTTATCATATATATACAAACAGCAAATTACGAAGACACATATCTTTTTGGTATAGAAAATCCCCTTGTTATGTAACATTAACAAGAATCTGTTCTGGAAAGCAGTAGACAACAGGTTCGATTCCCACTGGTTCCTTTTTCCAACATATTTTTAAAAATGTAGAACAGGATACAATAGCGATCTTACAAATACACATGTACAGAAGGTGACCATTTATTGGCAAAAAAAATAGAAAATCTGTCAAAGCACAACAGTGTTTTTTTTTTTGTAAAGACAGTCCACTTTAGGGCGGACGTCCACTTGGGCGCGGACAAGCTCCGGAAGGGTTGCGGAAGCAAATTTTGTTATTTCGGCATCCTGTCCGCGACAGACGCAGAATAACTTTGTGAATCGGCTTGTCCTGGGACATTCCTAGGACTGTCCGCGGACTGTCCGCGGACTGTCCGCGGACTGTCCGCGGACTGACTGCGGACATTCCTAGGAATCACTCCGGAAGAGCGCGAAATACCTCGGAATATGCTAATCGTAGCCGGGCAGCGCGGAAACATCTAGGATCACACCAGGAATGAACGCGGACAATCAGGATGCCTTCCGGACAACACAAGTTAGGCATGCGGACAAACTGCGGACAATACCAGGAAAATGGAAAGGTATAAATTTGGCGCTGACTTTGACTTTTCCTCATTTGACTGCTAGCCGTCATTGATGCTCCTTGTTGTGCTTCCGCAGTAGCGGCTGATATTATATTGATATGATTTGTCAATATTATTTGATAAAATGTGACCACCAAAAGTCGAAGAATAGGATTGTCTGCATGTTGGCTGACGACTCATTTTTTTTTTTTTGTCTCATCTGGGAGAACAATTTTTTTCTCTGCCTACAGTCACATGGATGATATTCGCAAACTTTTTGAACCATATATATATATATGTATATATATATAATATACATAAAAATGTAAATGTATATACATATATATATATATATTATATAATCATGTTGATAAGGTAGTCCACGTGTGGGCAAGATAAAAAGATAAGTAACAAAACTGCAACAAAGTTCATGCTGTATTCACTAACGATTTATTTCTTCACAAGAAATAAACCGTTGGTGAATACAGCATGAACTTTGTTGCAGTTTGTTACTTATATATATATATATATATATATATATATATATATATATTATTCATTCCCTTTTTTTAGACCTGTGCTTTATCCATCGCGAAGTATATACATGTTTTGTCTGATACTTCTGTAGAGCATGCTAAAATGATCCTAATCATTAAATTTGTTTTTCTTTCTCTCATTTTTACCCTTGTCTATCTCTAACCCTCTCTTATTTTGATCACTTTTGAACATTTTCAAGTCTGAGAATTTTTTTTTTAATGCTTAGAGCTTACTAGCCTATTGTCAATGAAGTGTAAACATGGGGAAATATTTCTAACCTACTTTAATTTACTTTTTTTTGGGGGGGGGGGGTTCAGCTGGGCTGTCAAATTGGACAATCGAGTTTATTTGCAACTAAAACAAAAAGACAAGAAAAAATTATTAGGTAATAACAACTACGAAAATCATTCAGGTAAAGAATATTTCTGAAATGATTTGTGATGCTTAATGTGTACTTAAATATATGCACTCAGCAAAAAAACAAAACAAAAGAAAGACAGAAATTTAACACTTTTTCGAGTTCATGATTTATTGCTTTTCTCTCATTTCACTTGAATTTTGAAGTGACAGAAAATTCTTCATTTTCCTCCATCATCTTTAGCTTTCATTGTTATTTTGGACTTCAAAGACATTACATTGTCATGAGACCACTGCAGGTATATCTTTGCAATTGAATTCATGCTTTTTATTGTGATGAATTTGTCTTTTGTTCTAATATGTTGCATCATTAGAAAGCATTTACGCATGAATAACAACTTGTTCATGTTTATATAATACATTAACATTTAGCCAAAAATTCTATGTTTTTTTTTTTTCTGAGTGTACTTCCACCTACTTTTGTGATTTTTCAGCTGGGCTGTCACATGGGACAACCTAGTTTGTTTGCAAATAAAATACGAAAACAACATAAAGGAAAATGTACTATAGTAAGTAATAGGAACCAGGAAAGTCATTCAGATGAAAAATAATTTCTGAAAAGATCAAATCAAAACAAACTTATTAGGAAGTTAGGGGGCTGATTTCACTTTTTCTGGTTGCTTTTGGCACAGTCTCTACTCAGTACTACCTTCTTCTTTGCCTTCTTGGACCGGAAATTCCTTAGATTTACCTGTTCTTCATCACTAGACGAAAGGTGTGCCTGTGATGGGGATATTTGCATGGGGCCTCGCCTCCCTTCTTGCTCATTTTGCGTTTCATTGGCATGACGCTCGCGGAAAGTGTCGACATTTTCGTGTCTGGATCACAAAATTTCCGCATCGGTTCCGGACACTTGCATATATAGATCCGCATCGGCTCCGCGCTGTCCTAAAACATTCCTGGTGTCTTCCGCTTTCATTCGGGAAGCTTCCCCACACCGCGGGATTCTTTCCGGAGCGTGTGCGGAAGGAGCGGAAGGGTTCCGGACAAGCGGGACATCCTCAGGACATCGTCAGGACAAGTCGCCGAAGGTGTCAGGAAGTTCATTTCCGCGTCCAAATTTTGGTCTCGATCAAAATTTGGACGCGGAAATTTTTCTCTCTCCCGAAGGTGCGGAAACGCCCGGACATGTTTAGGACAGTGAGCGGACACGTTCAGGAACGTGCGGACAGGTTCCCGAAGGAGTGCGGAATACCAAATTTGCATTCCGGGGCTTGTCCGCGTCTTGTCCGCGCCCTAGTGGACGCCTGGTCTTACTAAACAACAGCAGCAACAACGAACAAGAAAACCTACAAACACAGGAAAATAGAAGAAAGTAGATTAATACACATATAGATATGTATGTTTATATATTATATATAAACATAAATATATACATATACATATATATACATATATAATATCATATGTATATATATATATATATATATATATATATATATATATATATATGTATTGCCAGCAAAACTTGCACAGACATGGCTGTGGTGTTGGGTAGCACCCCTTTAATCAAGCTTTCGGGCTAATTGCCCTTCTTCAAAATCTACAATGACAATTAACAACATATATAAACAAAATCAACCTCGGTGTAAAATCATTCCATTTAGATTAAATGGGAACGAGCCTCAAACAGAGTCCCATCCCCCCCCCCCCCATACACAAACATATTATATACTATGATTTTTACACAAACCATATAATAAGACCGTACACAGCAGTTACACAGTAATTTCTGTTCTGTGATTGTATTCAGCAATATTATGTTTTTTCTTTATTTGGCTTTTGTTAGAAATGTATTGTAATTTTGTAAGTTTTGTATTCATTATGTTTAGTATAATATTGAATGTATAGAATTGATATACAATGTATTGAAGGTTACTTAAATTAAGTATGATTTTATACAGAGATTGATTTTGTTTATATGTTATTCTCACTGTAGAGCCTGAAGAAGGGTAATTAGCTTAATTAAAAGGGTATTAGATTGAGGAGGGCTATTCTAAGTGCATACAAACAAAATGAAACATTATTCAGGGGTATTTTGGGTCAGATAAAGCAAATTTGAATATCAAAGACCTACTCCATTTGCATTTAGTATTGTATTTTGTCCATTTCTGTCATCAAACTGATTGCAATCCATTACCTACACTGTATGTAACCTACACAATGAATGTTATGCATGTAGGCTTGCATGGACATGCATGTATACACAGGCCTATACAAACATCCAATGTGGTGCGTGCAAGTGTTTCATTCATGTTCAAGTAGGTATGCCATGAAGATGCTGAAAGAGAAACATGTGCACTAAAATCTAATACAGCCATTGGACAATGGCTTAGATCACCAAGCTCTATAGGACGTACATTATATCCTTCCCATAGAATTCAGTGGCTTACGCAGGTCTATTTGCTCTTCAAAACACTCTGCTCCCCGTGTGTATCGCTGATTGGATGGCTGGATGTGAGGGAAAAAAAATGGAATGGGCTCTTTGACATTAGGTAAGTGAAGTTCAGTTGTTAAAGGGGAATCCGGGCAATTTTCATAATTTCATATCATGTACAAAATGTATGATTTCAGGCATATCGCATATTAGCATTATCAAATTAATAAAATATATGAAAAATTAGAATTGTAATTTCCTTATTTTTTAAACCACTTTGGTTGATTATGCCACAGGAAACATGTGCCAATTTTCATGGTAATTACATAATCAATGGTCGAGATCTCGGGGGGGGGGGGGGGGGGGGGGTTGATTCATGGATCACTGCTCACACATGCTGAGGATCCTTCTTGCTTTTTCTGTGCACACAGAGCATGATGCAAATCAATAACAAGTTATGATGGTTGTTATAAGCTACTGGAATCCTTGCATCTGATTGGCTGAGAGCAAATTTGTCATAGAAATGCAGCAGTTATTACTGATAGCAAGTTTTATGAAATGGGACCCAGGGTTTTACTGTATGATGTATGTGTCATGAAGGCCCTATCATATACTTTGCAAAATGTATCTGAGGGGAAACGTTTAAAGGGACAGTATAGTTTGGGTTGAGATGGGGATTCAGGTTTTAACTTTTAGTGAGATCATTAGAAACCACTAATGTGAAATATTAAAGATCATACGATTCTAAGAGGACCTCAAAGTGTATTTGATGACAATCGAATTGAATTGAATTGAATTGAGGTGATTTCTACTTATCTCATTGAAAATTAAAACCTGAATCTTCATCTAAACCAAAACTACATCAATCATCCCTTTAAACTGCATCTGCACACAAATTACAAGCATTCTAGGTGAAGACACACAGTAATGAGACAGTTATGTTCGGACTGCTATCAAATGGCAAGGTGATACTTTTAATAAATACAAACAACACACAGCTCAACTGTATTATATATATCACGGCAGTACGTTTCTGAACATCCTCACACAAATTTTCTTAATGTATTCTTAATAATTATGTACAAGTAGCTAGTAATGTTAGCTGTCATTTAAAATAAAAGTCCACATACTTCACACTAAATTCTCTGTACTGATACACTAATGTGACTCTCTAGGTCACACCACCAAAACTTTCACACAATTGCATTTAGATTTAGACACATGTACTATGTAAATCATTGTATGATCATACTCTGGGTACATTCTAACATCAACACAAGGTTTATTACATACAGTTAGGGCTGATAATTCATCACAATATTATTGATTTGACTTGATACACTATGACTTTGCCATGAAACTATTCAATATTATGGAACAATTACCCTGGATGGGCAGCTAAATTCATACTCCATTTGTGGAAGAAATACTTCTCATAAAAGAAGCATAATGTATTCAAAGAGGTAGTATACTTGTATAAAGACATATTGATGACAAAGTTTTTTTTTTTTGTGTGTATGCCCTAGATATCACTGATATCTGGTCATTAACTGCTGTCATGTTATCACCATTTTCTCAGGGAAATGATTGTCCTCTACGAATGTGTCACTATATATTATGTGTCTTCATTTCTAAATGAATCCAAATTGTATCAGCTTGACTGCCATAGTGAGCTTCCTGTATGTCAGTTTTCTGAGATTGTAGGGTATGGCATTGACATACAAGTGTATCAATTTTCTGCAGGATGACAATATTATTGCAATAATATTTCACAGTTGAATAATTACAACACAATTTGGCAAATTCAAATTTTTGAGGATATGATGCATGCACATCACTGAGAAATGATTTTGAATACGACCAGCAAAAACAGGTTACACAAGTTGTAAATTGTGATGATATATGACATGTGACCCCACCCAACAAAATGCAAATAAGAGGGAAGACTTGACAAAAGCAAAATCTGCATACAACAGCCACTCAGGGAAAAACAAAAGACCACTACACTCAATCTAGCGAACAATTTGAGTTTATCACATGATATACGTGTATGTAATACATATCATATGCAGGGCTCGACACTAACGGTGGCCCGGTGGCCCGGGGCCACCAAAATTGAAAGTCGGGCCACCAAATTTCAAAAAAGGGCAAATTTGGTGGCCCGCCTCGGGCCACCAATTTTTTTTTTGAAAAGTACGTCAATTAATTCGTAACTTTTTGCGCCGGAAATTAGCCGTTATATTTGTTTAAAGGATGGATGAAAAGGACTGAATGAGTGCCTGAGAGTGACTGTTGCGAGTTTGTTGAGGTTTATTTATGAGTAGAGTTATGTCCAACTTCCAATTCTTACTATGACTGGATAAAACTTAGATATTTGACTCATCAAAAAAAAAAACAGGTCTTTTAATGTTGTTTTTATTTTTTTTTCGGGGCCACCAAATTTTTCTCTCGGGCCACCAAAAAATTTGAAATTGAGGATTTTGGTGGCCCCATCGGGCCACCAAACAAAAACGTTAGTGTTGAGCCCTGTCATATGCATGCCATTCCCCCATGTTGTATATCAGCATGTGCAATTGTATGTCAGAAATATATGAGGGCATGACATGCTGTTAAGTGTATAGTTTCTAGTTTCATTTATAATTAACAATTTGATGCCCCCAGGAAAAGAAAAATGAGGGCTTTCGTGTGCAATGGAAAACCTCTGGTGAAGAGAAGAGCAACTAAAGTAAATAGACAGGGCTGAACATAAGACTCTGAGGATGCTACATGCAGTACATTCTCAACCATGGTAGACAAATTTGGAGGCTGCTGGTCGTGGTAGACAGGACTGGTTGCCTCAGCACTGTTTGCAAGGTCTTTGGCACAGAAGTAACTTCTCTTTGAGGGAACTTTGTGGAGGCCACATAAAGCAGGTGTCTGCTATAGACAGGTGGCCACTAAGGCAAGTTTAAAGCTAAAAACATAGTTCTTAGAAGAACGCAAAATTCATCTTCCACCATTTTGTAATTTGCTCACAATTAATCGAAAGGCTCTACCAGGGAACTTGTCTGGCTGATGTGTTTTGCAAGAAGGATAATCAGTTGTTTTGGGGTATTTTGAGACCGTATCAAAAGTGTGATATAATAAAGGTAGGTCTACCTGACTTTTATTCCTGAAGTGCTTTCCCTGTTCAGTAGTGGGCAGGACAAACATTACTAGTATGTGATGATTGGAACATGCCCAAGCAGCAGTATTGAATTGCGTGCAACTAACAAGCTGCAAATGTGATTCACTCTCCAGCCAATGAAACAGCTGCTGCTATGGTCCAATATATTGTGATTGATGTAATCGATGATAGAACATCACATAGCAACCACCTTCGGGATTGCTCCGAGACTGCAATATTTCTGGCTCACCCTTTTTCATGTTTTTGTCATTAACAAACTGAAATTGCTTTATCACAGCATTACTTCAAACATCTCCTATGCATGGGTCTCTATTTTAGAGCAAAATAGACAGTTTCTTTTAGTCATATGGGAACTATGTTACACCTTTAACCATATCTTGCTACATGTATCTTATACACACAGTCCTGAATGCATTGAACTGAAGTATGAATTGCCCAGCACACTGCAAAACCCAGCACAAGCAAAACCAACTGAAACCTCTCGCGGTGGTTTAGATTCCCGCGGAAGACATTTACTACACACAGTTTAAAGGAATGGTATAGTTTTGTTTGAGATGGGGCTTCAGGTTTCCAACTTTTTTGATGATTTTTTTTTTTTTAGATGATCATAAACCTCTTATGAAAGAAAGAGCATATAATTCTAAGGGGAATCCAAGTTTGTTTGATGAAAATTTGTTTTGAAATGGCTAAGATATCCAATGCCAAGAGATTCTAATAAAAGGTGGGACCCACCTTTTATTAGGATCACTTTTTTTACTTTGTTTTTGGATATCTCAGCCATTTCAAAACCGATTTTCATCAAATAAACTTTGAATTCCTCTTAGAATTGTATGCTCTTTAACATTTCATACAGTGGTTTCTAAGTATCTCTCAAAAAGTTAAATCGCCACCTCAACCAATACTATACCATCCCTTTAAAAAAAAGAAAAAAGCAATACAGCCTGAAGTTGTGACCATCAAAGTGTAGAGCCAGTTACTTCAATCTGTGCTGTACCGTGAGTGAACAAATAATGAAATCAAAACTGCTTGCCAACTTTTATGAGGAACTTTTATCGGATTACACGAAAATTTGGCGTGCCTTGTAAGTACATATGTACTTCCTGTTCTGTCAGGCTTATGACTTTTTAATGTTTGAATTTGAATTTGAACTTGAATGAATGAAGGGTTTAGGAATGAATGTCACTTTGCTATCATGTTGCAGGGCCCCTGAGAATAACAGAGCATTAACCATTGATGAGGCCACCCTGAGTAAAGAATACAAAATAGATAGACAATATTTCAACTGGTATATCAAATCAAAGTTATGTGGGCATGCTGCCTAGTTCCTTTGCTGTGCAAGGTCACATGTTCTCATTGGCTGTGATTTAGACACAGCATCTATTTATTACCCTCAGTGTGGATTATCTATGAATGAACTAAACTACTGAGGTATGTTTTATTGCTTACAGGGATAGTACAGTATTGGTGGAGATGAGAATTGGACTTTTTAACTTTTTGTGAGATACCAAGAAAACACTTATGAAATAGTAAAGAGCATACCATTTTGAGAGGAATTCAAAGTTTATTTGATGAAAATCGGGTTTGGAATGACTGAAACATCCAAAAACAAAGTAAAACAAGGCGATCGTAATACAATGTGGGTCCCACGCTTTATTGAATCGCTCTGTTTTGGATATCTCAGCCATTTTAAAACCAATTTTCATCAAATATACGTTGAATTCCTCATGGAATTACATGTTCTTTCACATTTCATAAGAACTTTCTCATTATCTCACCAAAAAGTATTAGAAACCTGAAATTACGTCTCACCCAAAACTATACGATCCCTTTAACTAATTTTAGTATAATTGAATAGAACAATTAATAATCTGGTTTGAACAAATTTGTACTATACTGTGGGGCAAAACTCATAAATTTTCTTTGGCTGAATGAATATATCTAGCACCCTGTGTACACATGTCTATCATAGGCAAGGGACTGATACAACTTTCTCCATGGACGTTCAAATCCCTTTGCAGACCCTTGGGCCCGAATTCACAAAGGTGGTTTCAAATGAAACTACGGTTTCTAGAAACCACGGTTTTTAGAAACCGTGGTTTCTAGTCTGCGATTCACAAACGGTGGACTCAAAAAACCACGGTTTCATTTGAGTCCACGGTTTCAGACCACCCCAAACAGTTGACTCAAAATCGTGACGTAGAAGACTGCGGAGAAACCATGGTTTCTGCTGAAACCACCTTTGTGAATTGCAAGTCGAAACCATGGTTTCAAATCTGAGGTTTGAAACCATGGTTTCGAGCGAAACCACCTTTGTGAATTCGGGCCTATGTGTCTTTGTGCAGTATACATGTGAACAGGTTATTTCTGTAAAAGTATGGTAGACAAGAGGAGGCTAAATCTAGAACAGGTACCGAGTCCTACCGCCACGCCGTGGACCTTTGAAGACTTCTGGGCACCTGAGGCTTCCCGCTTGCGGTCACCGGCCTGTCACGACTGCTGGACGGCAGTGACCGAGGTCTGTTTGGCCCTTGCTGGATTTTTGCTCCTACTCCTCCTCTTGTACTTTGCTGGGATGCAGGTTTCTGAAAGAGCAGGAATGACAAAAATTCAATTCATTTTGAGACTTAGGACATTCTACAGAAACAGAAGCAATGACCAGAGTACTTGTAGTTGTTCAAATGGAAAGTAGTATTTAGTACCTTATACTGATAAAAAGAACCACTAGATCTTGCCAAATCATTATGCTCAAATGGATGTTCTGTTTGTTTTCTGTTGTTGAAAACTACACTCAGCAAAAAAAGAAAAAGAAAGTGAACACTTTTTCAAGTTTATATTTCTCATAGAATTTTTGGCTGAATGTTAATGTACACCATATGAAAGGTAATTTAATTGGCTCTCAACTGAGTAAGTCGATAAAAAGGGAAACTTTAAGCATGAGTGAATACCTTTGTTTTTCTCTCCCAAGGTACAAAAGTAAAAATTGCAAAAATGAACAAGTTGTCATTCATGCGTAAATGTTTTTACATGTAACAATAAGAACAAAAGACAAATTTAAGACAATAGAAAATAATGTATTCAGTTGCAAAAATGTTTGATTATACCCACGATCTCTGTAATATCTTTTGGGCTCAAAAGATCAATAAAGGCTAAAAATAATGAAAGAAAATGAAGACCTTTCTGTCAAATCCAAATTCAAATGAAATGAGAAAAGAAGCAATATCAACAAAAATGGTAGGATTTTGAATTGATTTCTCAAATTAGGAAAATTGTAAATTATATTTGGTTCCTCCATTTATCACATGAAATCTTAAATTACAAAATTGAATGAATGAAATAAAGATATTTGTTCATTTAATCATCTTTTTGCCCTTATACTCTATGTCATTTGAAGTTTGAGTTGACAGAAAATTCCTATTTTCCCCCTTAAGTTTCCCACTTTGATATTGTTTGAGGCTACAAAGAGATAAAGAGAACGAAAACCTATTTTTGCTATTTCATTCATGTCTTTCATTGTGTTAAATTGGTCTTTTGTTATCACTGTTATCTTAAAGGGCATTTGCAAATGAAAGACAATGTGTCAATTTTTGCAATTTTTGCTTTGTGACTTGGAGGACAAAAACAAACGTGTTCACTCATGCGTAAGGTTTCTCTTTATATTGACCCACTAAGGTGATAGCCAGTTGAATTACCTTTAATATGGTATATAATACATTGATTTTCATAAAAAAATCTTCTACGAAAACTATAAACTTGAAAAAGTGTTTGCTGTCTTTTTCTGCTGAGTGTATATTTATAGTCAGACAAATGCAACTCTGGGGCCAATAACACAAAAGAAGATACCCCAGAACTTTTTGCATTCACTAGAAGTCAGACAATATACTTTCACATACTCTACAAATGTACGTAAGGGACTCATGGCTGGAAGCATAAAAAATAAACAAAACGCAAAAAAAAACCACACACACAAAAAAACAGTCTTTACTTTAAGGGGTCATCTGCACAGCTGGACCCAAAGCGTGCTTCATCCATTCAATCGAATATATATATCTATATAAACCTCACCTTAAACAGACCTAACTATGAAGTCTAAATGTTCATATTTTTTTTTCTTGCAACGATCTTCATTTCTACTGAAGGCAGATTTTTCATCACATATCAAATCGCACCATCAAACTATACTACAAATCAATCATATCCAACAAGTTACCATTTCCATCACAGACTGGAAAACAGTGGGCACAAATACCTTTTCATAAATTCTATTATATATTCTATAATCATACATACATTCAGCAGGAAAAAAAATTAAATCCATTGAAAAATGAAATATACAGATACCTGTACTTTTCCTCGTGAAGGAGGCCCTCTGCCAGTCCCTGCCAGCTGCCCAATAGCAGGTTTGCCTGCCGCTCCCACTGGTCCACTAGCCCTGCTTGCTTGCCCCGTGGATTGGTAGTGACCAGTGGTGACACCGTCAGCTCCCTTCCCTTTCCCTTGAGTTGATGCAGAGTTGGTGGCTGGTCGGTTGACCAGTGATCCACCAGCTGCTACTTTCTCTTTCTGAATGACACCGCTCTCTGGATGGCAAGGATTTGAAAATGAAATGACAGAGAAAGGAAAGGTACAAATCGTTGATGTGGTGTACCACAATGAAGCAAGTGATGAGTCAAGTGGCACAGAGAGAATACAAATAACAGGCTATTAACCTGTTGAGGACGAGTCCCGAGTATACTCTGGCAAGTGTCTATGGGAAATATGAGTTGTAGCAAAATCAGCTTGTCCTCGATGGGTTAATCAGCTTGTCAACTGTCCCAGTAATGTGTATCTACTATCAGATCTACGGTGTAAGTGCTCCTAGGCTTTGTGATCATCGATCGCATTCATTGTGATTAAACTCTTATAAACAATAATGCCATAGAAGAAAATAAAAAAGAACAGACTATTAAATAATCAGACATCAAAAAAACAAAAAGCATATCAGTAGCTCAAATGCCTCAAGTCAAATTTCTCAGCAGCCAGTATACAATGTAGGTAAAGCAGATAACAATTTCCTGAACATGACTTTGTGCAAATGCAAGCACTGCAGTCAAAGCATGGGGTCCAAATGAATTCACTGGAAATCTATAGTTAAATATTGCTTTCTCTTTCATCCTAAAGTTAATTATTATCACAAGGAAAGGTCTTTATTACCAACCTGTACAATACACCACCTTATGACAGGAATGTAGTTTTCAGTGTTGCAAAAGGAAGACACAAATTTAAAGTTCTAAGGGAGCTTATTGTAAAAACATTTGTGAAAGTTTGACAAAAATTGGACAATCCATTCAAAACAGTTATGAATTTTTCAAGTTTCAGCGCTGCCATCGCTGCATGCAAAGACTACTGCAGCTTGCGATGTCACATGTGTAGAATGATATAAAGAAAATAGAACTTATTTTCACTTTTCTCGATGGTAAAAGAGCACTTGACTTGCCACTTCCTGAAGGCAGGGGAAATAATATTACCATAACATATGTGACCGTGCACCACAAAACGAACAAAAAGTCGCACACACTGATGTTATGTGGAGACTGAAAATAGGTGAAATGGTTCAACCTAACCCATCTTGACTTTTTCATATATTCTGAAGGAGTAAGTCTTCTTCTACATTATGTTACAATTTGGGATCATAAAATGGGCAGGAAAGTGTGTTTTTTAGCAGTTTATCTTGAACTCTTTTTGTAGAATAGTGTGATTAGGTGTATTTTTAGAGTCCTCTTTTCATTTTTAAAACCTTGAACACACTCTTCACTCTAAACTCAAATAACTTTTGAAAGGATGATGTCACTGCTTTGAAAGTTGGCATCAATTATGAACAGAATGTGTTAATACTGCACTCTCAATTTCAGTTTAATCTGATAATCCCTTCATTGTTATTACTCTGGTGATTTACATCCTGTTTTTTGTCCCATTTGTTGCACAGCCAGCATGGCTTGGTACAGATTTAGTGCTCGAATAGACACTGTACTTCAGAGCCTCTTTTCTCAGTTCACACTTTTCCTGAGTGTGTGTTTTCTGTCCAATATTTAGATACATTGTAGGTTAGGAGAGTCCATTTGATTTGAGTTATACGTCATTTTAAAGCTTAAAGTCTGCTCTTTCATATTATGCTCTTAACTGAAATGTCATGTCTGGCGACTTTCTGTGCGTTTTGTGATGCAGGGTCACATATTATGTCAGTGACAAGTCAAGGGAATGTATACTTTTTTTCAAAAATGAAATTTTCTCTATATTTTTCTTATTGTTCTGCACATGTGACATCTATGCAGTGGTAGTCTTCTCATCCAGCAGTACGCACGTAATGTAGCTGCGCATAAACTTTATAAATTCCTAACTTTTGAATGGATTGTCTAATTTACCTAAATCTTTCACTGATACATATGTTCTACTAATATTGCTACATTCACTCAATCCACATGTACATGTCTATGAAGGTGAACCTGTTCTTTAAAGCTCTTTGAATGCTTCTATTGAAACCGTTTGCTCCTTACCTCTTGTGACCTTGGTCACCTGCTGTTCCCTGCCTAAAGTCTGGGTGACCTTGAGGACTCCTGTTCTACTGGCATGCTGCCCCTCAGCGGCTGGGGACATCTCCAACAGCTATGGACAGGTGGATACAATATAACATATTGAAGGTTAAACATCGACTGCAGTATGGAAATGAAGTCTTTAATTAGGGTCCAGCTTCATTCTATTGGCAAGGGGGAGTAACATATTGTAGTGTATACGCAGAATATTTCTTGAATTTTGAAAGTCAGGTGCTATTCGCGAAATTGAAGACAGGTGGATATACAATAAAGCATGTCAAAGGTTAAAACATTGATAAGAGCATGGGAATGAGGTCTTAGTGTCCAGCTCTGTTCTATCAGCAAGGGGAGAAGCATTGGGTGCTACAAACATCTGATCTTGTTGCTTTCCCTAAAAGGTAAGCCCAGTGTTGTTTTGTTTTGTTTTTAATGTGACACATGGGACTAGCAAAAGCTTACACATCAAAATCGGGGAGATTCTGATAAAGATCAATCAGCAAGATGCTTACATGTTTGAGGTATATTTATATGCAGTATTTATTCCAAATTTAGATGGGATATTTCCTTCTTTTGTAAGGATTGCAAATAATAGTTGATTTTTCAGGGAGCCTTTTGCAGAATCCGGAAGACTAGGCTGCTCTGTTGTTAACATCAACACCTTTAAACCTTCATCTCTAGTTAACATTTAATTCAACAGTGACACAACCTTCATGAAGAAACTAAAGTGCATTTCATAATATAGTTCAACTTCACCTCAGTTGCAGGTTTTGTTTGGTTATTTTTTTTAAACAAGCAACATGCTGCTTATTTTGGGGTAAATTACTTTCATCTGTCACATGCAATGTAGCAAACTTGAACCGCATGCACCTACAAGTTAATGTACAGTAGCTTGATCAAGCTTACCTTGGTTATGTACTTCTGCAGAGCCACTTCCTTCCAATCTTCTTGTGTGGATGAAACAGGGCTGAAAAAAAGTAATGAGCCATCAAGTTTTAAACATCCTCAATACCAAAATTACTTACTGACATGTTTATGAGCTATTTCACTATGCTTTGTATCTAAAATGCATGCTATCTTATGGTTCAGTGTAAATGTAGCATATCAATACTAACAGTCTTTTGTATCAACACATGCACAGATTTACTGTCTGTCTAGTCGGACTTACATAAGCCACAAATAGTTCATCTCAGTACTACAGGGAATAACAACACTGTATTCTTTACAAAAACCATGCTAATCTTTTAAAACAACAACTAAAATAAAAATGATTATCATTCAGTCAGCTTTAGCATATCTTAGCCAAGGGTACTTCAAGTGTACACATGGATGCCCTCCATTCAGCTTGTCCACATAGCTTGAAAACATCATGATTTTTTTCATGAAAACAATGTGAATGTGATGATAGTATGTTTCTGCCTCCCCCTAATCAGTGATTTTGACAACTTGTGATGTCATCCATCCTAGCAGTGAGGTGAACATGAAATCCCCCATGGAGGAATTCTAGATTCTGGTACTGCACTTGCTAGAAAACAGGGAGCATGTGCTATGCATTCATATGACCTCATCGGACCAAAGTCACCACGGAATAATTTTCCGACTCAAATTTGATTAGCAATTTCAGCTGATGAACAATATTTTAAATGTTATCCTGTACACTTCTATGGAAGAAAACTGCTACACAAAAGTTAGTTTGTGTAGCAGTGTTGTAAAAATGCATAGCAAATTGCGATGCAATACCAGGAAAATTATTCCCTGATTATTTAATAGTCCACAGTGAGAATGCGCAAATCAAAAAGGTCTTCATACTGCAATCTACATACCAACAGATGCAGATTGGAGATTGTCAACTCTGAAGTGAAAGCAGGGTAAAAATTGACTACCTGTTTAACTTGTCCAGCGGACCAGAGGAGAGTTCACTGATGTTGTGGTCAAAGCTGGAGGGGTGAAACCCCACCCCCGGTCTCTCGGAGGAGGGGTGATAGGGAGCCTGGCTGGTGGGCGGGATGTGCAGCATCATGCTTTGGCCGGGGTGGATGTTGAGGTCTGGGGATAGGGTCTTCTCCTTAGTGGGGGAGGAGGTCAGGGTGGATTCATGCTGGCTGATCCAACCCGCTTTACAGAAACAAAGGAGCAAATTTAACATTACCAGGATACTGCAAATATAATATGATATCAAAAGGAAGTGCCTTGGGATGCAGAATTCAGTGCCTAAATTTATTGGAAATAAAGTGAAATGCCATGTTTTCTTCTGTTTGTTCTATGACAGTGCGGCACAAGTGTTGTACTTGGACAATGTGTGTGCTTTATAAAATATACAGATAACATTGTGAAGTACTTACTGCCTTTGTCATCATCATCACCACTATTTATTCATTATCCTTATCATACACTTGTCAATTCACATTATCTCTACATGACATAATGTTGGGGCAAAACGATCGGAAGTTACACACCATACCTTACTCCATGAACATTGTAAATTGTAAAACCGTGAAGGTAAAAATAAGCCTGTGGTCCTTAATATCCAAACAACTTATTTGCTTTCATTTCAAGGGAGATAGTTTGCATCTATGGTTGCTTGACAATTAGTGGATTGTACTTCGCTAAGTACTTTCTTTGAGTCAGTGAAGAGAACTCTGCAATTACTTTAAATATTGTAGATGTGTAACAAATAAGCAATGATAATGCAAGTACGTGAAAACATCTACAGGTACATATTACAGTGTACTGGAAAGCAAGATATTTTGGCAGCATGAAATTTTCACGAATAGGAGGCAATGGCATTTTTTGCAGCATGAAATTTTAGTGAATTGCGTCTGGCATTCAATGCATACACTGTAGACAAGAACTTTTGCATGCACTTCAATTTCACGAATCTTGGCTCTTGCAAATACTGTGTGCTTAAAGGGGAAGGCTAGTAACTGATCAGTGGGAATCAGTGGAAATGCTGGGAGATAATTGTTCCAATCCTTATGGGATTCATTCAAGAGTTCATTGTATATCTATTGTTGTGTGAAAATGATTTGCTTCAGAACGGTCTCATATTCAAGTAATGTGCAGATTAATGCTCCGTCACTGACCAGGGACGCTAACCTGGAAGCATTAAACTGCACATTACTTGAATATGAGACCATTCTGAAGTAAATCAGTTTCACCCAACAATAGATATACAATGAACTCTTGAATGAATCCCATAAGGATTGGAACAATCATCTCCCAGCATTTCCACTGATTCCCACTGATCAGTTACTAGCCTTCCCCTTTAATGATTTTAACCGACTTCTGCAGCCTAAAACAAATATAAAACTGGATAACATCCTCTCAAAAAGAGAATCGTCAGTTATGTGGATTTGGCGCATTATAAGTACCCTGTATTATCATTATTATTATTATTATTATTATTATCATTATCATTATTGTTATTATTATTATTATTATTATTATTATTCTATTATTATTATTATTATTATTATTATTATTATTATTATTATTATTATTATCATTGTTATCATTATTATTATTATTATTATTATTATTATTATTATTATTATCATTGTTATCATTATTGTTATTATTATTATTATTATTATTATTATTATTATTATTATTATTATTATTTCTGTGATGTTTAAAGTACTCACTTAAGCCATCCTCTTCTGCAAAGCTCCCCCCTTGTTCTTCCTCTCCATCAATACCATTTTTCCATACGGTATCTTCACTGTGCCTCTTCAGCTCCACAAACCCACTCTGACTGGTTAAGGCCGTCGAAGCGAATGAATTGTCGACATTTCTTGTCATCCACTCCCTCGGGTTCACATTCTCACCGTCCGAAAAGTCTGGTAAAAAGCCCATCCCACCCGCAGACAAATTTGCCGGCATCATCAATGTCTGCATCTGGGGCAGTCTTTCGGCACGGTCAATTACAGGGGCTTGGGTCCTGAGATCTGCCGACGGCCCGGTGGGGAGCATGAAGGCAAATGAAGCGTTTGTGTCCTGGTGCACCGCGCCCTGTGATGCTTCGCTGGATGGAACAGGAGTGGCAGGCATTGACTCCATGGCGTGGAAAGACACCTCATCGTGAGGCGCCGTCTCGGACGTGCCCCTTGACAGGTGGATTTGCCTGAGGGCGAGGCGTGCCTTCTCCTGCGCTTCTTCGATGGCTGCGGAATGAATGTCTGCAAGGTCACGTGGACAAAAATTAACCGTGTAATTAACAATGTAATTAACAGGTATAACCATGTAATTAAGCATGTACTTAACATATAATTGTATTTAAAGAAAGACAAAGAGAAAGGCTACGCAAATTGGTTGAAATCATTGCTATGGCTGAAAAACTGCAAACTTGTCCACACCAAATATTTCGTAAGACTTTCTAAAACACCAACCAGGTCACATGCAATGAGTTTCTGAATTCCCTACTTATTGCAAAATCAGGAATTGTAGGACAATTTCACTAGCAGTGAAATTTGCACCTAAGACTCACAGTAACAGAATGAAAGAGATTTTGAAGTATTATTCCTTTTCAAAGAAGCAAAATCAGGAATTTCACAGCTTTGAGATCACATATACGTTGTACCATACATTATTATATAACAACTGTGTTTCTGGAGGATATATTTTGGCATGTTCTTTTCAGGAATATTGGTCAACTTACCAAGTTGGCAAAAGACAAAAGCAAAAGGAAATGCATGGGACATCCTGTAAAAAGCACAATTACCTTTGATGTGATCTCCCTCTGCAGTACTGGCATGAACTGACTGTCGAAAGTCAGGAACAGTGACGCTGTGATTGTAGTCTCTTTGGCCAGGCTGCTTTGGATGACTGGTGGGTAATATAGCACCGTTTGTCCGAAGAGTGACTGGAGTGTAAGGCTGGAATTTGCTCTGCATTTTTGCCTCATGATCCGATTGCAGCAGCTACAAGTAACAAGGAAATACAATTTATGCATTTTTTACATCACACTAACATGAAGTCAAATTGATGAACAGAAATATAGCACCGTAAGAAATATGACGCAGTTATGAAATAAGCTTCTTTGAGGTCAGCACCCATGTGAAACACATTTAAGTACAACAAAACTTTTTTGTTCATAGTAGCTGGTAATATTAACCCATTGAAGACGAGTCCCGAATATACTGGGGCAGGTGTCTATGGGACATGCGTGTTGTAACAAAATCAGCCTGTCCTCAACGGGTTAACTGGGGTGGTGGAATGCTATCGAGAGGGGGAGCTATTTCAAAAAATGCAAATATCATGAAGCCTGGACGGAAATACACGCACACAGAACATACAAACACATCTACAGGAAGATATCAGTGTCACAGGAGAAATGTATTTCCTCTTTTCTTTTCTTTTTTCTTTCTTTACATTCTCTGGGAGAGGTTATAAAGGGAGTTGCAACTATGCACAGAACACCTACACTACATAAACCAGTAAATAAAAACAAGAATAGTTGCCATTGATGGTATAATGGAACTGTGGGGAAATGCGATGAAGCGCTACTTAGACTTGTGTTTTAGCATACTGAAGATTTAGTTTTCTGTTGCACGCTACAGACAGCTGTAGAGGGAATGCCATTGCAGTGATGGAACAAATATTAAAACAAACTCGAAAATAGCTCCCACAGGTGAGCCATCCAGGGTTTCATGACAGTAGGGAAGGAAAGTTTAAGGGTGTGGCAGACTGAGCGGGGATGTGGTCGAGGTAGGAGCTACATGTATTGAACCTCTTCAGCCATTAATTTTAGAGCCAGGCTGGACCAAGCTTGCAAGCCAATTTGAAGCCACTTTTCTTTTCCTCTTGACAGAGATAAATGCTCTCCAGCCAGCAGTAAGTGTTCTCATTTATTTATTTTTCCCTTTACTGTTTCAGTGGGATAACCATGATATGACAAAAAATACACTAGCTGTCATGTACTGTATACCATGTGAGATGGAATATTGATGTGCGCTTATGGTGGGACACAGTGTTATAATTACGTGATAATCTAAATCCAGGTTAGGATAAGATTGATATGTGACCCGCTACAACAAAAAGGTCCTAAAGTCGCGCACGGTCGAAGCTGTGAAAATCGAGTTTGAAGTCAGAGCATTAAAATTGGTCAAAACTTACGATTTTGTGATTTTGATATATTATTGGAGTCTAACATGTCTTCTATCTTCTGTCGAAATTTTGAAGCAAAATGATCAAAGGAAAGATTTAAAAATAGCGTTTTTCTGAGCCATGTTTTTTTGGCGTTTCAACGAAGCAGAAACTGGTTTGAAAATTTGGATTGAGTGCCACAGATAGGTTCCGCCCCTAACAACGACCAGAGTGATCTCATTGGTCAGTTTGCCGCTTGCTGCTAACCGAGGCGTGAAGCTCGCACACTGCCCAGTCGACTGGTGCGTGCGAGCGGAGTGCGCTATGCTCAGCCGCTTCTCACATCCTGGTCACTGATTGGTTGGTGAGGAGACCGCCGACGCTGATGTGCTTGAATGAACTCTTCGGGGGTTGCTAGGGCTTACCTTCTATTGTCCAGAGGAGAAAACTCACTTGTGTGTCCCTTGATCGCGATTGCGTCGAAAGGAAGACTTTTAGGGCGCTTTTCTCGAAACAGTGATTTTCCAGACGTCTCGACATGCTCTCTTTTAAACATCGATATCTCCGCAGCCGATTATTTTTATAAAATGTGTTATATATCAATTTAACGCAGAAAGATTAGGGGATTATATCATGCAATTTTCAAATAATCGACCTCGCCCGACTTTAGGATCATTTTGTTGTAGCGGGTCACATATGTTTATGCCCATCGTTTGGAGTGAGTGTCATATTGCAGCGTTAGAAGAAATTGGGTAGTTATGCTCCAAATGTTTATGTCAATTTATAATTAGTTACAAGTAGTTTGTAAGTTTTCATAATAACTGATTTTAGATAATAATTTAGATATCAACTGGGTCTCGGGACTTCGTCCGATAATCGAGCTCCTTTTTGATGAGTTGAGCTCGGAATGGATTTGTCTGCACACATACAGTGTATGGAAAAAGATAAGCGTCATCCCTCAATCAAACAGGCATTTGGTTTAATTGGAATGATTAGTCACAATTCTACATCTCAAAGATTTTATCTCGATACAATATCTAGTGGTGGGGGGTGTACTTCTACGTAGTAACATATGCAGTAATATTTATAGAGTTATTGGTATGATTGCCAGTGTGTGGTTATAGTTATATTTTTGTTATTCTCCTCCATGTGAAATATTATGAGTGTGATTTGGAGTATTGATAAAGATGATTATTAAGCGAACACAAGTGAGGCCCTGTGTTCACCTTTAAGTGAGAGGTAGCTGCAGAGGTTCTGCAAAGCCTACAGTCACAGTTGTGGCGAGAGCAACGGTGAACGCGAGGATTATCAAAGCAGGATCATTGCAGGATCTTGAGACATCCAATGTTATATGGGTCTGGGAATCAGAAATAGTGTACATGACTGTTGCCATAGCAACAGACGATGGCGTGTGGGACACTGCTGAGGAAACAAGTTGATGTATACCAGTGCCGTTGAGGGTGTTTGTAGTTTATGAAGAGCTGACGGTGACGTCTAAATAAACACATGTCTGGTTGGGATATCTGATCAGTAAATGGCAAGCATGATTATTTGACTCTATATGTGTAACCCATGAGACAATCAGATACTAATGTCAAACAAAGGGTGCACTTGCATTTATGAAAATTTTGAAAAAATCTTGTGCTATTATGAGAAATGACCGATGATTATGTTTGTCTGGTCATTAGCTGAAAATACAACATACATTGCTATAGCTGTTGAAAAGACTACAGAGGTATTACTCATTTATAAGTTATTAGTTTATTGATTGAGAGGGGTGCCATTTTGTTTTCTTTTAATATATCACAGAACAGAATTAAACTACGGAAAAGAAAAAACAAATTACCTTTACAACAAATGCTGATCTCACCAGGCCTTTCCAAAGTCATCCTTTCATACTTCCTATTTGATTCCTCATCCAAGTCCTAACTGTGAAATATATCACTTTCATTTATCTACCATAGTATTGTATATATTCTTTGGGACCTTGTTACACAAGCTGTGCTTTACTTTTGCTACTACGTAGATCCCTCATAACATCCAGTGTCTAAACCTGTTTCAATTTTGTAATACTGATAGACACTGTTTGTACAGTCAGGTACATGTTCCCATGCTGTGTATGTGTAAATGCTAACTATGTGAATGTCTGTGAATGCAAACTGAAACTGAAACAGACACTCAGCCCCACCCACCTACCTTTGGGTTAGTGATGGACGGTCTCGGAGAAGAGTCGATAGAACTGATCATCATGACAGCCTCGTTACACTGGGCCTGCAGGAAAGTCTGCAGCTTACCCACCATCCCAAACCTACATGGAAGACATACAACAAACAAGCAAACAAATAAACAACCAAACAAACATACAAACAAGTAAACACACACAAAAAACAACAACAAAAGGCAGCAATGGTGCAATGTAATCCTGAGCTATTTTATGGACTAACAAACTTGATTTGCACTTTACATGACTGCAAGGATGCCATATGACATCGAGTCTTCTGCAATACATTTTTACAGAATGGGAGAGGTTTCAGCTAAATTCGTTTTGAGATGAGAAAGTTCTAAAATTTCAAGATGCTCATGTTTTTAAATCTGATAGTTTTATTGGTTATTACAACTTATAATATGCAAATTAGTTGATGTGAGGGTACCATTCACACATGGCACTCCAAGTATTTTATGCACAAAAAGAACATCACAGTCACACTTTTGATTTGTTGATTCATACTACAACTATGTCTTCACTAAAAGTCATTACAAGTTACCAGTATTCTAAAAACACCATCAATAATCGATGCTATGTGTTTACATTATTAATTTTCTTTATTTCATGTCAAAACTTAAGAGAACTATGGTGAAAATTTGTGACTAGGCCAATGGGATACTTCGGTGGACCATGCCATCATCACCGCAACTAAACTGCATTTCATGTATTGTCATGCGCAAGGCAGACCGTCTTTACGGCACTTCCCTGCACATGGCAGATTGTCGTTAACACGCTTCCCTGCGCATGGCAGATGGTCGTTAGCGTGTGGGAGTGCGCATAGTGTTAACAACAATCTGCCATGCGCAGGGAAGCGCGTTAACAACAATCTACCATGCGCACAATACGTGGTTGCCACTAATGTTGCTGTTTAATGGAAGCACATGCACAATTTTAAATTTTAGTCATAGTCTTACTTTAAACTTGGGTTTGGAGAAAGCTCTTTCATTTTTTTTACTTTAATTTTACACTATCTACATTTGTAGCAGCTTCAACTTGGACAAGGTGTAGACTTGCACTAATAGAAAGGAGGGAGGTGTGCAAAAGTACAATTTATAAGCAATAAATGTCACGTGATGAGAAATTTTATTCTAGAAATAAATTCCTTATTAGCTTTTGATGATGGTTATGATGGTAATTCAGCCACATTTATGGAGACCAAATGATCCCATTATGCATCATAAAGTTTCAGCCCATTGCAGCTTGGTTGCTAATAAATGCAAAGCTGTGAATTCCTTGAATAATCTAGTTTACAGCTGTGCTCTAATCAATGGGTAATTTAAAGACCTGGTACACAGCTATTTAATTCCTCTCTCCCTATTAAATACATCTTAAACATTTAAAACGTAACTTGTATTCATTCATAATAGATGTTGCACTGTCTCACAATAGCTTAGATTTTGGGTAGCGGGAACGACCTTTCTCACAAAAGTACTGTACAGCAAGAAATATTCATGGCATATTAAAAATTTTGCAAACTGGATCTCACAGCCTTTTTTGCAACATGAAACTTTTTTGAATTGCCACTGGTATCAAATTCATTAGTGTACACAAGAACTTTTGCATGCATTTTAATTTTGTGAATCTTGGCTCTCACGAAATTAGCGAGATCAAAGTGCACATGAAAATTACTGGTTTTACAGTATGCCTATGGTATGAATGTGCCAGTACACAAACCACCTAACTGAATCTATGGCTGCTGGTACAAGATAATGGGATCTGTCACGTTACTTGCAGTTTTGAATTATAAAAAGAACTGGCAGCCACTGCCAGAGGCAATGATGTATACACAAAGGCTCCTATCTGATATGGTTAACCAGCATCCATGACAACACTGCTATCCAGTGTCATGTACTTTAGTAGCTGATCGTACAATGACTATGTAACAGCTATTGACTGCCACCAATTCATGACATACATATGATAATTTGAATGGCTATTTGGCGTATTATTACAGGTACTGTAAAAGTGGTTATTTTCGCGCGACTAATTTTTTGCACTTGGCCGAGTAAGAGGAGTTTCGCGTGTTTTTAATTCCGTGGAATCAAGACATCAAGTACAGGAATATATGGCAAGCAAAAATATTCACATGCTTTTATTTTCGCACTAGTGTCTGGTTGCGCGAAAATTTCAACACTGCAAAAATTTCCACTTTTACAGTAAATGCTATACTCAATTTTTACTTTTCACTGATAGTGTTCATTATTTGCTTTTCTCATTTGAGCCCTATCTTGCTCATCAGTTCTTTCTTTTGGCTGCAGGATTTTCAAAAGACTCTTTTATGGCTACTAAGCTGATTTTTAAATTGGCAACACATCTTTACTTGTAGAAGATTTCAATCTGTTTTCTCTCTTAATATATTAGCATATATATTTGTACACATATATTGCTTTCTGATTTGCAATTTAATGAAATTAACCAGTTCCATCTGATATTTCCTGAATATAAGATATACAATGAAACCAGGAGTTGCCAATTTAACGACAAGATAATGATTCTGCAGAACTTTCCCAAGGAGTTGATAGATGAATAATTAGTCATACAGCTGTATGACAAGTGAAGGCGGATTTTCAAACTCACTTTTGCTGCTGAATCTTTTCCAGCTTTGTGCTCAATTTGAGGATCTCTTGCTGACATTCTGTTAATCTGGAGGAGAGAAACAAAACAGTGGTTGGCATCAAAGACATTTCAGTAATGGCAATCAGACATCCTACATACAGTGTATAGATGCAAGTATCAAGATACATCTTGATTGTTTGACAGTGTATTTAAAACATGACAGAAAGTGTTTATCTATGTGAGTAAATGATCCCCAGTTGTACTGAATTGAATGCAATACCAGTAGAAGAACTTCAATATCATTAACTTGTTTGCATGAGATGGTATATGTACAGACAAATATCCAATGAGGTTCTAGGACAATGACCTCAAACCCGTCCCCTTCTCCTAAAACCCTAATCCTAATCCTGACTCTTAACCCAAGTTCTAACCCTAACCCTTGCCCTAATCTTTGCTCTAACGCTATCACTAATCGATATTTAGCCAGGGTGTAATTGTCCTGATACACTTCCATAAACATAATAGTTAAGAATAAATCTGCACTCCACAATTCTTGAGATGGGAAGAAGGGGAAGAACTCCTTACCATACTTAAGAAAAAAATATTTTCCAAGTTAAACTTTCAATCCATAAATTTGAGATGCATTTGTGCTCTTTTCCATCACAGGCTGTAGATAAAAATGGATGTCATCACCATGGTTACGCTCCTCCTCACCTAGACTGGTACTGCTGCTGCGCCTTGTTCCGGCGCTGCTCTCTCTGCGCGACCTCCCGCTGGTGGACGTCCTTCTGAGTCCTCAGCTCCTCCCGGTGCCTTTCGCTCATCTCGGCGGCCTGCCTCCGGAGATCCTCCTGAAGGGCGCCCTCTGTCTCCTCCGCCTCCCTCTGCAGGGCCTCCATCTTCTCCCGCATCACCCTCTCATGCTTCTCCTCCATCTCGGCTCCCTGCGTCCTCAGCTTGGCCTCCCAGCGGGCCTCCTGGAGGCTCAGCTCGAGGGTGGCCTTCTCCTGATTTAATGCAGAAAGTCATTTCATCATCGCAGTCATTTCACCATTGCCGTAAACCCAGAAACATTCGCGGCATGAAATTTTGCAAATCGCCACTGGTATTCAATGCATGTGTAGACACAATATTTCATGTGCATTTTACTTTCACAAATCCTGGCTCCTTATGAAATTCACAAAAGTTCCATGCACATGACAATTTCTAGTTTTAAGGTACTAATATTATAATTCATTCCTTAAGTGAAGTGACACACTGATTCAGCTGGCTTGTCTTGTTCCATGATGAGTACATATGGCCTGATACAAGCCGAAAGTGAACAGGGTTTATGCAAACTTCCTGATTCAAGTCATATCACACTGGTCTTCTCATAAGACTGTTGTCAAGTTTCATCTGACTTACATTGTGGACACTGAAATTAGAGAGGAACTGGCAAAATCCACAAAAAAGTGTGAGCTCAGAGCAAAGTACATGCCCAAATAATGGTTTAATCACTACTCACAATGAACAATGTGATAAATATGTGTATTTGCACTACAGTACTTTCAAAGTTCCCTTGCCGTACAATGCACACATTGAAAATCTGCAACTGGAAAATGTTTTAGTAGAGTAGAATTAGAGATACACAAACTGTGAACAAAGTATCATTCTGAGGGAGTCTAATACTAAGTGAGTCAAGGGGTTAAAATGCAATGTTGTGCTTTGACAGCAACCCGTATACTCCCCTCTTGTATAAGACTTTCAATGCTACCGTCCTACCTTTTCTCTCACTGCCTTATCCCTCTCCCTCTGCAGCTCATCTGCCTCCTTCTTCGCTTTCTCCAAATCTCTTCGGACGTCTTCCAAGGTCCGCCTCTCTTCATCCAGCTTCCGCTCCATCTCGTCGAAGGAAGCCGTCCCCTCCGTCTCCACGGATGATATTCGCTGCTCCAGAGCTAGCTCCTTCTCTCTCCACTCCTCTCTCTCCTAGGGATCATTGACAAAGGAAGTGCTTTATGTTGATGTAACACCAAAATAATGGGTAGGTTACATACCAGTAGCCACTACAGTCAGGGTGCTACATAACTTTTTTTCTTTTTTTTTTTTTTTTTTTACCACTGGCCTGGTCGGGCAAGCAGATTGTCAAATTGTTGCAGAACACTCGCCCGAAAAGAAAGTAAAAAAAAAAAAATTTAAGAAAATGATATAGAAAATCACTTGTAAGTCAAGGACTTTAAATGACACAAAATCATATGAATAACACTGCACACATTGATTCACATGCTGACACATTGGAGTAAAGAACTTGGTTTGATTGAGTGATGGATTGCATTGGGGGCTTCATCTCGTAAGTGTTGGAAAGTCGCTGAAATGACCTTCTCTTATTAAAGTACTTTGCATCGCTAAACAGTCACTACCTTTGGGTTTCTATATGGCTGACTTTTTGGATTTGTGGGGGGGGGGGGGGGGGTGAAAAAAAAAGAGGCTTCAAAACTTTTTGCTTGCCCAAGTCAAGCCAGCATTTCTTCGCATCATTTCAAAACACTTGCCCAACTTTGATTTCCACTTGCCACGGGCAATCGGGCGAGTGTATATGTAGCACCTTGACAGTGCTTACTTGGAATACGACCTGCATTATTGCCATGCGAGGACACAGAGAGAGGCACACGGCTCGCCCCTCAGTGCAGACTGTGCTTCTTGCTAGCACACTATTAGCCAAGGAGCAGCCATGGAGTGTAAACTTGCAGTACGTCTGGTGGAATTGTTTTGTGAGTGCATGGAGGACGTGTGAGCGGAGCAAAGTATGCCATTACTATCAGGGCACTTCTACGTCTCCTTGTGATTCATAGAAATTTCACATAGTCGGCTCCCAGGTAGTGAGCATATGAAACCTCTTTGTGTCAACTGAAGGTAAATTGTAGTTATCAATGCATTGATAATCACTTTAATCACTGTTTGGATTAACAAAGGTAAGGAAGTATAAAGGTGGCAACTGTGTTGGAATCTGCATGAAAACAGAATGAAACAGACCCAATCAAGTTCACAATGATATGTGATCACATGCACTTATCAAAATGCAGTCTTGATCCATAAAGTATTGCATATATGTGCTATGGAAAAAAATAGGTAACTTGCAAACCTTGCTTCAACAACCTCCCTGGCTCTGAATTCAACAAACTTTTACCAATGTGTACATATATCTTTTTTCTTTGTTGTTTATTTAAGTTCCTGTTAATTCTTACTTTAAGTTTCGTGTACTGAATGCGCCGAATATTTCACAAGGTTTTTATTTTCGCGAATTTGGCGAGTCAGGTGCTATTACCAAAATAAAAGACACGCGAAAATATTGACTCTGATCCCGATGTGAATGTGACGCACGCGTGTACACTTTTCCGCATTCAGTACAGGACTCCACGATCTCGAATTTAACCACTTGAGAAATCGTCGGGAATTCCCGATTCGCGAAATATTTAGACTCGCGAAATACATGGCATATACAGAATACATCTGTCACATACCTTTGCCAGTCTGTCCTGTAGTTGCTTGACTTGCCGTTCTGCTTTCAGGCAGTCCTCCCCCACAGATTCCAGCTGTTTGTTTGTAAGCTGTGCCAACTTCTGTGCTTCCTCCCACCTCTTTTTATGCTCCTTTTGATGTTGCTTCAACTGAAATAGAGTCAAGGTCAAAGTAAGTTAATATCAAACAAATAACAAATTATAAAGTAGATTGGGGATCATATTTGCATGGTCACCTTGCCAAAAGAATATCGCATGCTGAGTTCATCACTTCACTGTTCTATCAAATTATTTTGAATACAAAAGGTGGCTTTGGTAATAAATTTTAAAGATTTTTCTCACAGTACAACTTGATCTCACACAAATTATAGGAGGTGGTCACATCATAACATTTTAGTTCTCCTGTTTCCTTGCAAACAAATCTTTCTTTAATCTGCTTAGATTGAAATGATAGGGACAAACATGTGTATTTTCCAAGGAATAATTGAGGAGTTGGAGTTGTACTGATTTAACAATAAAGGTTTCTAACTCAACTTAACCCAATTAACCTAAATTTTTTCAAAGAGCAAAGCAACGGAAAAGTTGTGACACATGTGATACACTGTTCGGCTTCTTTAAGATTTGTTAAAGCCAACTTGACAGAGGAGAGAAACTCACAAAATAAAGGGATATACTCCTTCACCATCATTCATGTTTGCCTATCAAGCAACAGTACTGTAAAACAGATATTTTCGTGGCATGAAATTTTCGTGAATTGGAGCCGATGGCCTTTTTCGCTGCATGCAATTTGCGGGAGTTGCCTATAACATTAAATGCATAAACTGTAGAAAAGAACTTTTGTGTGGATTCTAATTTTGCAAATGTTGCCTCTCACGAAATTAAAATGTGTGATCATGTACAAAAGTATTTGCAAATGCCACAAAACATAAAGTTTATGGCTGTGGAATTTCAGAAGGGAGGGTGAGTACGATCATACTGTTTGTCTTTCTTCAAACAGACACAGCATGCAAGACAAATGGCTACAAATTCACATATTAGGAAGTTGAAATTTGGTCAATGGATTAAAAAGCAAAGTTTATTTGGGCAACAACACTTTGTATACCCAAACACAATTCCAATTATGAACACCCAAAGACATGCGCATGGGCAAAATATGCCCTTATCACTTTTGTTTTAGCTCATGGAATAAATTCAAACTGCTGATTTGTTTAGAAATACAGAGGGAATTTTGGGGCCATTGGAAAAAAAAAAACCCATAAAGCAATACCACTTCGCTACTCACCTGCTCTCTTACGGCTGCTTCCGTCACTCTGAGGGACTCACACTGATCTCTCAACTCTGCAAGTTCTCTCTTCTGGTCTGTGATCAGCTGCAGGGAATGTAGCCAAGGATATTGACAATCAACTTCATGAGTTCACACAGCTTACCATTTCACCCCTCTCTTCTTTGACTGAGCTCCCAGTTAATCTTTACTTTTTCATCATTAACAGTGACCATCACATCTGAGCACGGAGGAAGTACTCAGCATGAATAACCATTGTCTATTTCCATTTCTCTGTTTTTAAGTAGCTGTTAGCATCTAAACTTATTCATGAAATTTTTCCCTTACTTTGCCTTTTCTTTTAAAGATTTTGACATGATTAGATATTGAGGTGTGCCTCAACCTTCAATCCTCTGCTGAATATTCTCTAGCTTTCGCGACTAGATACAATTGTATGCTCATGAGCTCTTCAATGCTGTAGACACAGTTAAATATTATGCATACCTTATGGTATACTTCTTTTTTTTGTTAGATAATCAGAAACCTCTTATGAAATCGAAAGAGCATTCGAAGTTTATTTGATGAAAATGAACTTAATTGAATTGCACTGAAAAACGAGATATCATCAAACAAAGAGGCCCTAGTATTCTAAGTGTTAAAGTATGTAAAATCCTTTGTATTCTTTTGATAAAATAAAATATGTAAATATAATTTCTTCCCTTTGAGCACAAAAAGCAGTTTGCTAGACCTGTGAAAAAGGTACAAAAGCCACAAATATGTGTAATTTTGGTCAAATCCAAGTCATACACTTGTATGTTACCATTTCATGGATCTGGATGTATACCATTACAATTAGGTAGAAATATTAGTAAAGTTGTGTTTTGCTGAAAAACAAATATGGGGAAGTTAATTTGAATCAAAATCATAATTCAGTTATTCCTTTTAAAACTAAAATGTTACATGGATGAGAAGTGTAAAACTACTTACATTTCCTAGACTACTGTGCTGTAATCACTCATGTCACATGAGGGTATCTTGCTTGATACCCTTTTTAACAAATAGAATTATGGCTTACTGTTGGAACACTTCATTGAAACAACAAAGCAGATAAAGAGGTCGGGAGTTGGTGTCACAAACTCACAATCTTCTGCTTCTCGATTTCCAGCATCAGAGAGTCATTGGCAGTCTTCAGTTTCTCCAGCGCTGTCACCTTCTCCTGCTCTCGCTGCCTCAGACTGGCCGACACCTTGGCCATGGTCTGGAGTCAGGGTCAAACACAAAATGGTAAGCAAGAGAAACTAATACTAATTTAATATTATTATTTTCATTATTATTATGATTATTATTATTATTATCATTATTATTATTATTATTATTATTATTATTATTATTATTATTATTATTACTATTATCATTATTATTATTATTATTATTGTTATTATTATTATTATTATTTTTTTTTTTTTTTTTTTTTTTTTTTTTTTTATCATCTTTATTATTATTATTAGCATTAAGATAAATAACCTCTCAGCCAGGTCTGCCAAACTGAACCACACTTATTCTTCTTGATCCACATCTGTGGCAGACTGTCTCTTTTTCTTCACTCTGCCAAAAGCAGGAAGACAAACTGAAGAAAACTAGATGAGATAAATGTGTACATTCATGACATAGGCAAGATTGACTCTGAGCTGTCTCCACACCTTGTCAAGCTGGGCAATCATGCCGTCCTTCTTCTTCTCCGTAGCCTGGGCAACAGCCAGGAGCTGCTGTACCTCAAGAATCCTGGCTTGGAGCATGCTAATCTGATCCTCACAGTGCTGGAAGAGGAGAGAGAGCAAAGCATATGATACCAGTACAGAGACTCCAACCCCAAGCACCTTCTGATCTGGAGATTCTCCTGCCCGAAACCCCTAGCAAACGGGAGACTCCAAGTTGATGTGTGCGAAGCACGAAGTTCCTATGGTTCTAGATGTTCTCAGGTGCTATCTAAGGCTTATTTTTTCAACATACATAGCAATAAGTAAGAAATCCTTTCCACCGGGAGACACAGAGCCAGGGCGGGAGAAATCAAATCTCCAGCGGGAGAACGGGAGATTTTGCAAAAATGGGTTTTCGGCGGGAGATCTCCCGTCGAAAACGGGAGAGTTGGAGTCTCTGCCAGTACACAAATTTAGTTACAGTGAGAATGACTGTGGCAGACAAAACACAACAAACAAACAAACAAACAAAAATCCTTCTTGTAATTATATTTTTTGTAATGCATTTCTTCTCCTGTTGGTACAAACAGTTCAGAAACTAGAATCAATCTTTTTCCAGAGAGCTAACTTCAAATCACATTCATGCCTCAAACAAGTCATAAGAAGCATCTAATTCTTGGTATCGCCAATACCGTTTCGTGCACAGAGCAAGCATTTCCAATGCATTATGGGATAGCTCAGGGGACAAACTTGCGTCGGTTTTGGCTGCATATGCACTCAGGTCAAGTTTTGCATTTATCCAGGCATATTTTTTGTTGAAGATGTCTTTGCTTTCCATCATGTGACCAGCACATTGAAGCCTTGCAGTTGAGAACCATGACTCTAGTGACCGCAAATCAGTAAAATTTAGAAACTCTCAACTCTTTTAAAGCTGAATTATAGCCAATAAAAAAAGGAGTAATAACGTGAGAGCAGACAAATAACTCCATTGAATCATATGGGAACTGGGACGCGCGTGAGACAACCAAAAGCGACAATGGCACCGAGGAATCCCACAGTGCATCTGTGACAGGTCTCTTTAGCGTGCGCAGAAGTTTTCTGTGCATTGGCGATAACGAGAATTTTATCATTCTAAACCTTTATAAATCCAACTTGATGTTACAGTCACAAACTATGTTGCTATGGAAGATGTGGTTCAAGAAGAATATTAGTTTATCACATACAAGCCAGATTAAAACAATAATCCTCCCCTTTCTTGGTGTTTACTAAAAGTATTGGTATTATATGTCTGTCAGAACAACCTCCTTTTAAATTACGCCAGAATTCTCCTGCTGACTGCAAACCGAAATTCCAGCAATTATGTATAGTTTGAAACCATCTACATACAGGGACAGACAGACAGACAGACAGACAGACAGACATACATTACACAAACACAGACAACAATATTTGATGATACGTGAAGGGTTAAACATTCAAACACAGCTTCTGGTACAATTTGTGAATTTCACTTTTCAAATCACCTTTCGCCGGCATCTCTCCCGCTCCAAGCCATCTCGCAGCAGCCTCATCTCTGCTAAAAGGCTGTTATCTGCCGGGCCGACCCCTGACCTTTGACTGGAGGTCAGACGTGAAGTCTGATGAGAGGCCAGCCCACTGTCAAGAGGAAGTCTTTCTGGTGATGGAGACAGACCGTGGAATGCCTGTGCCCTGTATAAAAGTAATTGGCAAATGAACCCGTCCGTGAATGCCTGGTCCTAAAAACCTATCACTTCAGTTTCATCTCCTGCCCAAAACAATTATTGAGGAGACCCTTCAAATGTCATTAAGATGCAAAATACATGCAGAAAATGAATCCAAATGATATGAGCCAGTTTGAAAAATAAGGAAAATGATATACGTATTAAATTGACTACATACCACTGCATGTACTGTACTTTTTTTTTTTAGGAACTGGATGGTGAACTAGTCCTCGGTTTCACTGTTGGTGGCAGAATGAACGTAACGTAATGACACACACAAATACATTGATAACGTGAATTAGTGAATTATCCCTTTCATGTATTAAAGTAAACATGAAATTCATTTTCATCATATTTGCTGAACCAAGACAAAGGAAGGTGAAAGCAGATATTGCACTTGATTCATCTTATATACTACATGTATGTCTAATAATTTAAGCCTATCAAACTGGATTGGAAATTTGTAAATCACAGTACAAAACCATCATGGATGAGTGGGACTATTTCATCCTACAGATTAATAATACATGAAGACATCTTCAAATATCTTTCATTTATTGCTGGCTGAATGCTGGCTTCATAAAAGTTCCGCACAAATTCAACTTGTACTCTAAATCTGTATTCACGTCAATGTATTGTATGAGTTTTATACACTGTACAAGTCCAATATACTTTTATTCCCAACACTTTAAACACTTATTTTCTTTGTGCGTGGGTTTGGGAAAGGGGGAAGAGGGGATATGAACAGGTGGATGAATTTGACTTCAGCTACCAACATTAATCAATCACACCTACCCTATCAACGAGTCTGTCTTGGCACTCTCTGTTGACTGACGAGGCTGAAGCTTTCCATCCTGTGACTGTCGGTGCAGGAGAAGCTCAGATAAACTCTCATCTCTTGTCAGGCTGTCTTGACCTGTGAACAAGTATCAACATGGTATATTGTATAATGACAGCAAACACTGACTTTTCTGTTGATCTTTTTCTTTTTTGTGTGTGTGTCTCCTCATATCATTCACACCATTTGTTCAAATAGCCAAAGATCCTACGAATAACTACACCGTACAAGCAATACACTACATAAACAAGAATTAGAAACATATGATAGAAATTTCCCTCCATCAAGATCCTGCCATACTTTAGTATTCATTTTATCCAAAAAGTAAAAAATAAAAGTGATTCTACTTTATCCCGGTTATAAATGCAAACCTCCAGAATTTTTAGTTAGGCTAATGTGATAAAGGATACAGAATTCCTCGGAAATATTAGCACAAAATGACACTGACGCCTTATGCCACCAGTTTGTTTACTGTATGATACATTTTGACCTTTCCATTACATCCAACTGCTAAGTGTTCAAATTGTTGTAATGACAGATATCTTTATTTTTCTAAATCTAATCAAGAAACATTGGTAAAATTGGACAATGACTTGGGTTCTGTTTTATCCTGTACACATTTTATAATGCAAGAAGAAGAAGAAGAAGAAGAAGAAGAAGAAGAAGAAGAAGAAAAAGACAATACCTGAGGGTGATATCATGCTGCTCAAGGTCTGTTGGAGGTTCTCAATTTCAGCAAACTCTGGAGGCAGAGGTTGAAAATTCTGTGATAGAAAACAGACAAACATCCTGTCATATTACTGGAAATACTTCGCCTTTAACTCAGTATGAGGAAAAGATTTTTCTAACTTTCAGGAATATGCTCCAATCTGACAATTGAGGCAAACATTGATTTAATACAGTATATTTCATTTAGGCCAATGAAAGTGTAATACTGTATACTGTAAAACGAGGAATGTTCGCTTGCATTTTGATTTCGAGAATTTTGCGAGCGGCAATATTCTTGAAAAATAAAATGCACGTGAAAGTTCTTGATACACTGTATGCATAGCATGCCAGTAGCAATTCGCGAAAATTTCATGCCACAAAAGAGGCCGTTGGCTCCAATTCGTGAAAATTTCATGCCGCCAATACATGTATATCATGTTTTACAGTAACCATAAAATATCATATCTGTCTAGAATAGAGTACAATGACCTGCACGCATCATTTTTTTTTTTTTTTTTTTGCTTTATAACATTATGGGAAACTGCTAAGTTACTATATATGCTGTATCATTGGAAAGAAATATTCCAAGGTTCCTGCATACATTGCCAACATCCTGAAAACTACAGTATGCAAGGATTAAAATAGTCAAATTCTTGGTCATTATTTCATGTGTAATATTTTACAGGTGTGGAAAGTTGTTTCAGCATGGAAATTATTCCATTTAATATTCCATGATTTTTGTTGCTCATATGAACTCTAATTGCCAGACAATGCACGCAATTAAAGGAAATAGCATAATCACCTGAAAACTCTCGAACTTCGGATCACTTTGCAATCCCCGTGTTGTGTCCTTGGGACTTGAGGATGGAAGATTTCTGGCTGACGCCAAGGCTGAGAGTCCCATGGACTCGTCCATGACATCTCTCCCTTCTTCCCTCATTTCATCTCTCCCAACTCCTTCATCAGCAGCATACTGCAAATGGTAGCCATGGTAATGAGGAGGCACGCTGTCTGTCGAGTGGACGCTTTCTGCTTCGTCTCGCAGCTGCTGCTGAACGTCCATCTTCGGATTCTGGGCACTGTACTGATGCACTTTGTGAGAAGATCTACTCCCCGTGTCGGCCAAGGAGGAAAATGTGCCACCTCTGTTGTCACTTCTAGCAGCACCACTGTAAGCACTCAAAGTATTTACACGCCATGAATGGGAACCAGTAGAGGGTCCTGCCAGTGTCTCTGTAGGCTTACCAGCTTTGTGATTTTTGACATACTGGGCCTGCTGTGTGAAGAGCTGCTTGTTCACCACAACCTCTGACGTCCTCACCATGAGATCATCATTCATACGACTGCTCCGGTGTGAACGATCATACTGCTTGCTTTCACTGTATCCCCCTCGCTGCATCACAGACTTCCAGTCTCTATCGACAGTGCTGGGCTCGGAAGAAAAATGTTTTGGCACCTTGCCTCTGACTTCGGGGGCAAGCCACTCATAGGAGTGAGGGATACAGTCTCCAGCTCTTGGAACTGAGGCAGAAGCAGCAGTAATTGGATTATTGTTATGCCTAATCTGCCCAAGTGGAGAAAAGAGTGCAGAAACATCAACAGTTGCAGCATCAAGTCTCGTGGTGGCCGCAGAATGTTGCAATGTGGCTAGAGATCCCGATGAGTTGGCAGATGTTTGAGGTTTGGGGCTCTGACAGGGCGTTGAATCTGAAATGCTACCCAGAGGTTCAATGCCACTTAACGCGTCATTGTTGGTAGTGATCGTGCCATCAAGCTTGTCTGGCGTGAGTTGAATGCCTGCCACACTCATCATGCCGGCATCATCTATGAAAACATTGAAAATTGTACAAAATTGTGAATATTTTATGGACATATACATGTACTTTGTTTCAATATCAATGCTTGGATATTTTACAAACCATTGTAAATGGATATGATCCTTATTTGTTAAGCTGTACCTTGCTGCACACTGCACTCACTCATCCAAATATTCAACCTCTCACATACATACTAAAATAATGCATACCGTGGTATTATCAGACGAAAGCATGAACTACTTATGATACTTGTCTGTTTCCATCCAGATACCCATGTCCCATGGCCCTAAATAGTTCTGAAGCCATTTCCACAAATTCTACTCCAAGCCCATGCCCAAGTATCCAACACGCACATGTACGCAACAGTACAAATCAATAGTGCGAAATGAGTGTAGTTAGACCTCACTGTACATATTAGATTTCATGATCACTGACAGTCCACAGTTGGCCCGACCAGGTGCATAGCACGGCATCCCCTTGACCGACAAGTATGTCTCATTCCGCGAAAAACTTCTCATTTATAATAATGACATTTGCTGGGTCAGTTTTAAAAACTGACCCAGCAAATGTTATTATTATATTAATGACAAGTTTTTCACAGAATTAGACATGCTTGTTGGTCAAGGCATCCCCATGTGCCAGCACGGCTTGTCGTGACACTTGTGGTGCGTACAGCAACAGGGCTGCGTATCAATTATCTAGTTTAGTCTACAGTAGTACAGCTAACCCCGTACACTGTACCCAGTTAATCATATGCTTTGCGTTGGGGCTAGTCGCAGTTATTACTACTAGGACCTACTAGTCCACAATGTACAGTAGCATGATAATCATGACAATACTTGCATCATGATCAGCTCAGATGATAGATGATGACATTTTTGTGTGAGGCTGCAAGCTTATCATATTACCAGTAGGGTCCTACTACAGTGTACATGTAGGCCTAGAATCTAATTTATAGACGTCTGCAGAGACTCCAACTCTCCCGCTTTCGACGGGAGATCTCCCGCCGAAAGCCTATTTTTGCAAAATCTCCCGTTCTCCCGCTTGAGATTTAATTTCTCCGGCTTGAAATGATTTCTTACTTTATTGTCATTGTATGTTGAAAAAACAAGCCTTAGATAGCACGAGATAACACCTAGAACCCTAGAGCTGGACCCCGGCCACAACGAACTTCGCGCTTCGCGCACATCAAGTTGGAGTCTCCCGTTTGCTAGGGGTTTCAGGTGGGAGAATCTCCAGATCAGAAGGTGCTTGGGGTTGGAGTCTCTGCGTCTGGTATGAGTCAAGTCAAACCTTTCAACACGACACCTGACTCATCTGAGCTTTTTCCTGATCGAGATCCATATTACATTACATAGGGTCTATATTTAGAAAGAATTAACGACTTTCAGTTTCACTGCACTGCACAGTTGCCACAGTAGCAGTGGCAGACTGTGAAACTTGTTTAGATTTCTACTAAGTAATACTACTAGTACTATTCTAGGGCCCTACTAACTGCGACAGCCGCCACACGCAGCGCAGTGTGGCGGCTGCGCCGTGCTCCCATTTCAGATCTTCATGTTGAACAAACGGGTGCCTTTGCGGCGCTATATTTCCTTAAATTTTCAACAGAAACTACTAGGAATACTTACATGGGTCGATGAAACCTAAATGACTATCATCGGCGACTGTTTGAGGCATTTCATTGCTTGTGATGCACAAAATGATGTCTTATAAGCAGCTCACCGATGTTCACAGAATTCACAATCACTCGCACAAGCACACAGAATAGGGGAGCTCTCACATTAGCGAAACTGGGGGGGAAGCCGCCAGGACCGCGCCGCCAGGCGCGGTCTCCGGGGCTAGGGCCCTACTAACTGCGACCAGCAGCCCCAAACGCGTAGCTACGCGTTTGGGGCTGCTGGTCGCAGTTAGTCTAGGGTCCTCCAGAAAATTCTATTCTAACAGGCGTTAACCGTTCGTTTACCAGGCATATGGTTTCATTATGGTCTCGAGCGCCCGAGCTCCTCGCCTTGCGCCTTGCCTCGGTCAGTGAGGCGAATGAGGCGACAGCGCAGCGGCAGCCACGCCACCTAGTCCGGGAGCCAGCGGGGGTCAGCCTAGCTGAAAAGGTTACCAATTTTTACGTATACAGCAATTTAATACATATGCCCCTAAGTATGGAAATGCACGTCTGGCTGGTCATCGGTGGTGGGTGTGGCCAGGAGGGCCAAAAAAAGGACCCCTCAAAATTAGGCTAGCCTAGCTGGAAAAGTAACCCCATGAAAACAACTGGAACTTGTTCGTTACACTTACAGGATAAATGAATGACCATTGCCAGACGTTTTAAGTGGTGGGGGGTAGCCGCCAGACGCTCTTAAAGGCCCCACTCCAGCTAGGCTAGCCTAGCTGAAAAAGTAACCTCATGAAAACCACTGGAACTTGTTCGTTACACTTACAGGATAAATGAATGACCATTGCCAGACGTTTTAAGTGGTGGGGGGTAGCCGCCAGACGCCCTTAAAGACCCAAATTTTTCCAGCTAGGCTAGCCTAGCTGAAAAAGTAACCTCATGAAACCCACTGGAACTTGTTCGTTACACTTACAGGATAAATGAATGACCATTGCCAGACGTTTTAAGTGGTGGGGGGTAGCCGCCAGACGCCCTTAAAGACCCAACTTTTTCCAGCTAGGCTAGCCTAGCTGAAAAAGTAACCTAATGAAACCCACTGGAACTTGTTCTTTACACTTACAGGATAAATGAATGACCATTGCCAGACGTTTTAAGTGGTGGGGGGTAGCCGCCAGACGCCCTTAAAGACCCAACTTTTTCCAGCCAGGCTAGCCTAGCTGAAAATATGACCTAATGAAACCCACTGGAACTTGTTATTTACACTTACAGGATATATGCATGGCCGCGTTGCCAGACGTTTTAAGAAGTGGGGGGGGGGGGGGGGGGGGTAGCCGCCAGATGCCCTCAAAGACCCAATTTTACCAGCTAGACTATAGCCCTGGCTGGAAAAGTAACCTCCTGAAAACCACTGGAACTTGTTCTATGTTTGTATCTCACCTGATAAACACTGTCGACATAGTATTCTGGTGTTCTTTCAATAACTTTCCACACTTTTGAGCTATATGACCACCAAATTCACTCCTCAGATCATCTAATGATTGCTGCCAAGTGTTAATATTGGTGAAGTCCGACTACGTCAACAGTCAAAAAGTCAATGAACTAGGCCTATGCCATTTGAAAATCTCTGTAATCACAAAGTCGATACGTGGACGAGACATCACTTTGCTTTTGCCTTGTTAGATGGTGAATATTTGTAAGCTTCCGTTTCTAATTCATACAGCACCAGCATACATGTCTGAGAATAGCGGTAAAGAAGATTAGAGTCTTTGGCAACAAGTGCAAAATTAAATTCTGTGCCTTATTTGCTAAACAAACGTGGTATAGTGATAGGAGGACAACGACCTGTTAGGCAATATGGCGGACCAATAGCTCTATGTTATTAGTGTTATAGAATAAATGACAATGATGCAGTTCTGAAGCATACTTTTCATTAGATGCTTTTGCAATGACTCAATGTATACTTTTAATCGAACTAAGTATATATCCATGACTTGCTCATGAATTACGGCAGAACGATTCGGTGAGGAAAGTTTTCTGTCATGTCATTACGGAAGAAGTGAACGTGTCAATATTTTGGTATTTGTTCCATAATCATTTCTGAAGTGCTTAAATGTATTTTCCTAAAACATTTTTTCTTTTATACAATACCTACGTTGCATCCAAATGCCTATTCGTTGAAAAAATGCGGGCCATGTATTCAAAGGTCAAAGATCATAGGTTAATGGAAGTAGGGCATACATTGTACAACATTTCACTTAGTTGTTGTTGTTTTTTTTTTTTGGGGGGGGGGGGGGGGGCATGATTCAAAGTGTCCTAAAACCTTGTATAATACATGTATTTAGTTTTGTAGTCACGACTCTTGCTATGTATGATGCCAAACTCTTCCCGCTCATACAAATGCAGCCGTTTCAGGGAAATTATGATAATGATTGGTAATGCTGAAGTGGTTCATAACATTCCATTGATACTATGTATAGAACAGAAAGTGAATTTGACAATGGTATATGATATCCGCAGTCTACTCTTTGACAGGTTCTATCATCCGATTAATAATGTATAAATTGAATATACAGTAGTCCCCTATTCAGTAACTACAGGTTAAGTTAGATAAGCTGCATTCATTTTGCACGCGACCATGGCGTTATAGCCAAAGATGATTGAATTCTGTAAATCTCTGTGTGCCTGCACAGGATTGGAAAACGAAACAACTTTCTGTGTATAGAACAACGAAACAGAAACTGGTGCATGCATTATTCTCAGTCACTTTGTTATGCATAATGATGGTTTGCTCATTGCAGTTCCGGAATCTCAGCTCGAGGGACTCGAATTGATCCCAAATCAGTCGGCATGCGTGTATCACCCAAAACAATATCTGAACACAATTATAACTGCAGTCCTCCATAGTCTCTATTGGTTGCCGATAAGGGCTGGTATCAAGTTTGATTTTCATATTATTTACAGTACCTTGTATTTAAATGTTTTCATCGAAATGCCCGTATACGGTATGCGTATCTCAGCTAACTCTTTAAACCATAGTTGTAATCTACGTGCCAAGAATCTCATGTTTTCAATAAGCGTGAACTCCAAGACATGTCGTGATAAGGACTTTAAGACAATTGGCATCGTCATTATAAAACGAATTCCCCTTTTACAAGACACGTTTTAGATTTTAGATGGAAATATGGATTCGTTTGAATGCATACAAACAGCTTCTTAAATCCTCTTACATTTTGTTTTTAAGAAATGGTGTATACTTTAGAAGTGTACAGAAGCATGCTCTTGTTTTAGAGGCTTTGAGTACTGGTAAGAAGCATATGTTATTCTTATAGATTATGTGAATAAGTACGCATTCAAGAACGTTTTGAATAAAACGTATCCAGACAACTGCATATATCATATTTTCACCTCTTCCTTCATGCAGATGTATACTCTTGCCGAGAAGGTTAACTGTTTGATAGATATAGTGCTCACCTTATTGAAAAGGTAATTGGGTAAATTTTTGGTTTCAGTATATTATTCAAACACAACTAAGTTAACTTTTACATTAACATTTTCACAACTCACAAATTCCACACGCACACACATTTCATGATTCACAAGATCCAAGTTACACTAATCCTATTTACTTTGCAGAGTGCAACAACAACATAAGTTATATACTGAGCAAATAGGCTTACATCAGTTCGCACTATTCAAGGTTTAGAGTAGTTAAGGAAATAAATCGTACCCGATTATGTGATGCTAAGTTGCACCTTGAGATGATGGGCAATATTGCCCCTATAAAGGAGCAGGCAGTGACACTGACTTGCTCCTTTAAAGGAGCAATTTTGCAGTAGTCATGGAGCAAATAAGCACCACATAGGTGCAACATCATACCAATAAGGCACAAGATTGCATCCTCAAGAGAGGGTACATTCTTGCATCCTTCGGGCATAAAGTTGCACCTAAAGGTACGAGGTGGCGCCTTTTTTCAAGGGGGCAAAGTTGCTCCAGAGGGTGTAACTTTCACCCTTTCTTGCGGGTACAAAGTAGCACCCAAAGTTCCAAGATTGCACCCTCAAAACAAGGCACAATCTTGGAACTTTGGGTGTTTCTTTGCACCCTCACGAAAGGATGTATAAAGTTGCACCAAGATGTAAAGGCTATAAACACGGGGTGCAAAGGTGCGCCGAAAGGTAAAGGGTGCAAGATCGCACCCTCAAGAAAGGTGCAACTTAGCACCACTTAGTGTGGGTGGAAAGATGCACCCTCAAGAAGAGGTGCAATCTAGCACCACTTAGTGTGGGTGGAAAGATGTACCCAAGGGAACATTTTCGCACCCTCAATAAAGGGTTCAACTTTGCACCCTCTCTGCAGTATTATTTTATACACACGTGAATTCCTTGTTCCTGTGAGCTACGTTTAATATGAGCGTGACCCAGTATTAGACACGTGTCAAGCCTTTGCAGACACATAATTTTTTTCTTCATATTGTTTAAAGGTCATTTAAAACAAATTTAAATATATATTTATTTCTTTTAAGTTAAGAGGAGCAAATGTGGAGATCATGACCTGTGATACATGTTACGGGAAGTCTATATTTTTATGTGTACTCGGTTTTTTTTCAACTACAAAGAATTACCTATGAGCTAATTGGATAAAGAAGCTGAGCATTCCTTTTTTTTTTTTCATCAGTTAATGTCAGTGCTGGTGTATTGTTCTTGAAAAGTTGGCATCTAAATGTTCTCCAAACCAAGTACTTACTGTATAAAATTATGATCCTGTGAGTTACGTTTCTTATGAGCATGACAGATCTGTAGACACGTGTCATAGTGGTTACAAACACTAAGTTTCCTTTGCTTTCATCGTTATCAAGAAGCGATTTTGAACAATTTCAGATGTTCTGTTTTTTTCAATTTCGTTACGAGAAGGCAATAATGATGTCATGTAAAACATGTAAAGGAAAGTTGATAGTTTGGTTATTTTATCATTACTCATCTTCGTCTTCTCAACAAGAAGATAATACACATGAGCTCATTTGCTAAAGAAGTTGAAGGATGTTTAATTGCTGGTAGCCACGTAGGGGCTTTTGTCATAACATTTTGCATCTTAATCCCTCGAAACTAAGTACATGCAGTATTAGTTTATAGATAACATAATATTTTTGTTGTTGCTGTGAGCTTATTCATATGAATTTTAGACATGTTTCTCATATGTTTCTGTCATATGCTTTACTGAAGAACAGCAAATGTTGAGTTTATTGGCAAGAGAGGTTGATCATTACTTTACATTTAAGTTCATTGAAGTGCCGGAGCATAAACTTGTCTTGAAATGTTAGCATCCAAAACTCTCCAAACCAAAAACGTGCAATACTAGACACGACAGGAATTCCTTGTTGTTGTGAGTTATGTTTCTTAAAAACACTGATTTTTTTCTGCTTTTGCAATGTACTATGTTCAAAAACACTCTTGAACAATTTTCAGATTTCGTTTCTTTCTTAAGAGAAGAAAACGGTGAGGTCATGTGAAGCATGTTCCTATAAGTTTTATTTCGTTAATAATTTTTCTTTACCCATCTCCTCAACCGTAAGGTGATACGGTACCTAAAAAGTCATAGGCCAAAGGTGTTGAGCTTTACTTCCCCTTTTTAAAGTAAATTTAAGAGCTGGGGCATTATTTTTAAAAAGTTGGCATTTTAAGCTTTGTACACCGAGGACGAGTCTTACTGAATGGATTTCTTGTTGCAGTAGAATTGTATTTTTTATGAGCTTGATGGAGTATTAGACAATTGTATAAAGTGTTTGCAAAAACTGTTAATTTATTCCCTTTTGCTAATGTCCGAAGAGTTCATTTGCCAAGTTTTGATTGTCTTTTGTTTTAATCATCAGGGGTTTGTTTTATCATGGTCATAGAGGAAAGAAACTTAATTAGAAAAAAAGCCTTCATATAAGAAGAGATACTGTAGGACGCAATTTCATCAAAAGTTGTGATTTTCAACATTTCCAAAATGCAATTGATGAATATTTCTCCCCAGGGCACTGAAAGAAAGTAGTTTCTGGTCTTGTTTTTTTTTTTTCACGTCAGTATGTTATAATACCCGCGGGTTTACGCCCATCCCACCAATTTCCATCCGGATACTGTACCCAGCCCTGTTTTTTGTTTTTCGTTTTTTATTTTTGTTTTACACTGCAAAGAAAATGAGAACACTGATGTTTGAGAAAAATCCCGACATGTTTGATTGGGCAATTCTTTTGTGATGTCTATTATTCTTTCCAAATAAGTTTTTTGGTTATCACTGAGGACAAATACAGATACCCTATTTCTTCTACCAAAACCACAGCACTGTATATTCTCATATTTCTACAGTATTTCGTCTCAACACTTGCCCTATTGATATTTCAAAGCATGTTTCCCTGTGCGCTCAAGAAACTCCCCCATTAAAGGAGACCTCCGGGTGATTCTCAGATTTTTACATTTGTACAACTATGAATTAGTTATAGGGCAAGTCCAAGATAACACGCACGTTACGTATGGGACATTCAGAGACTTTTATGACCTGAAAAATAGTGTTAATGGCCTTTGATCATATTGAACTTCATCACGGTGATTGATATCTGGGAGAAGTATAATCTTGTAAAAAATTGAGAAAAATGACCTTGACAATTATATTCTAGAAGAGAAAATATGTGCCGTTACGTATGGGACCAGAAAATTTTTGTTTTTTTGAACATTTTTTTCAACCTCAAAACTCTCTGAAAGTATACCATTCTACAACTTGTAACTCACTGTGATGAAAGTCACAACACTCAAGATTATCACAGGTATGTTTCATGTCATTAGGCAAAAAACTCTAATTACAGGTTCTAATTAAAGACAGACATGACGTGTTACGTATGGGACAGTTACGTATGGGACACTTTGTCCCCCATTCATTTAGTGTGTGAAGAACCATGTTTATGGGTATTTTGCATAATCATTGAAGTAGAATCAGTTGAAACTACTCAAATACTGATCCAGATTGTCAAGGAAACAATATTCCCCAAATATTCACCATCATAATCATATTCAATCATATTTTTATATTTTTATGACCAACCTGGGTATGCATGCCCTTTGTCCCCCATTCGTTAAGTGTGTGGAGAAGCATGTTTATGGGTATTTTGCAAAATAATTTTGCAAAATACCCATAAACAAATTTTTGCATAATTATTGAGGTGGAATCAGTTGAAATTACTCAAATACTGTACTGATCCAGATAGACAAGGGAACAATATTCCCCAGATATTTACCATCATAATCACATTCAATCATATTCTATATTTTTTATGACCAACCTTTATTTTTTTAAATATATATCTATATTTTTTATGACTATGTATGCCCTATTCTTATCAGGATAGTTACTACTGAAAAATTGAATACCTGGTAGTAGGGGATGGCTAGTAACCGATCAGTGGGAATCAGTGGGAATGCTGAGGGATGATTGTTCCAATCCCTGTGGGATTCATTTAAGAGTACATTATATATATCTGCTGTTGTGTGAAAACTATTTGCTTCAGAATGGTCTCATATTCAAGTAATGTGCAGATTAATACCCCGTCACTGACCAGGCACACTAACCTGGAAACATTAAACTGCACATTACTTGAATATGAGACCATTCTGAAGCAAATAATTTTCACACAACAATAGATATCTGTATATATAATGTACTCTCAAATGAATCCCACAGGGATTGGAACAATCATCCTCCAGCATTCCCACTGATTCCCACTGATCAGTTACTAGCCATCCCCTTTAAGTGTTTACTTCCATTGATGAAGGGCAGTTTGCCATTTAGTTTCAATAAAAAACAACTTGACACAAGAAATATTAAGTTTAATAAATAAGCAATACCTGCTGCGTGGAACCCCAATGATCGAGTAGATACATTGTATATGATGTCTGTCTAGCAGTCAGGTCATTGATTCGAGTCACACCTCAGTATGTATACCCATGAATTTTGTTGTGGCTACTACTGAAAACTGAATAAGGACAATTTGGGTATCACTTGCAATAAAAAAAAAATCATTTTACATTTTATTTTTATTCTATATATATCACAACCATTTCAAATTGGATCTCCATCACATAAACTTTTAATTCCTCTAGTCTTAGGATTTTATGCTCCAAAGTAATTCATATAATTGGTTTCCAATCATCTCTTTAAATGTTGAAAACTGAATCCCCATTTCTACAAAAAACTATACCATCCCTTTAATGCTGATTTTTCATTGTGTATTTTGCCATTTTCCCCTCCCCCTTTCTGAAAATTGTTCAGTCAAGTTCATGTATTGTTTCAAGTGTCTATAACTCAAAAAGTAGCTACAATGTTGGGATGCTTTCTTCAGGATGATTGACCATTTGTGTACTGAGAGACCTTCCCAGCTAGCTACATGCATTCACATGCAATATGTATGAGGATGTCCCATACGTAACGCATTTGTCCCATACGTAACATTATTTCAATGCCTACTAAAAAATATTTCTTTTACTTTTTTTTCTTTTTTCTCTGGTATCTAATTTCTCTAAACAAGAAATTAGAACTTTCCAAAAGGGCATTAAAATAACCTTAGCAATTTCAGAATAAACCTAAAAAAATGACCTCATTTTGTTACGTATGGGACATCTCATGATAGGACACGAGCTAATTTGCATAATCATTTGCATAATCCCTAAATTTTCATACCAAGTTAAACTATGTGATGAACTTCTTATGTCCACATATTAATCTAATATTATTTGCTTTCCTTTGAATTAATATGAATTTTTATAAATGTCCCATACGTAACGCTGTGTTTCACATATATGCAAATGAAGCCCTTGAAATTTGCATAAATTTACATGATATCATTTTTTCCTCCACGGAAATCAAAACTTCAACTCATAAGCTTCAAAATGATACCAAAGATGTCAATATTGAGCAAAGATGAAATTTTGCCTTCTGAGGGGACCTTATCTTGGACTTGCCCTATACTGAGGACAGAGTTTCAGAATTTGTGATAATTGGGATGAAGAATAAGAATATTTTCAAAAAATAGAACAAATTGCAATGAACAAGGATGATGACATGGGAGAGTCACCATAAGAATGCATGAGTTTGGGCTCAAGGAAGCAGAACAAAAGAATAAGGCATGCATAGATTATAGACAGGTGAACTCGCAAGCAAGCGGTATTGTTATGGACTTACACTGCTATCATTTCTGAAATATGTGAACCTTATAGCTGGTAAAATTGGGTCTTTGAGAGCGTCTGGGGGCTACGCCCCACCACTTAAAGCGTCTGGCAACGGTCATGCATTTATTCTGTAAGTGTAAGAACAAGTTCCAGTGGGTTTCATGGGGTTACTTTCCTAATTTTCAGCTAGGCTAGCCTAGCTGGTAAGAGTTTGGTCTTTGGGGCGTCTGCCGGCTATTGTCTGGCAACAATCATTCAATTATCCTTTGAGTGTATCACAAGAACAAGTTCCAGTGGGTTTCAGGAGGTTATTTTTCCAGCTATATATAGGCTAGTCTAGCTGGTAAAATTGGGTCTTTGAGGGCGTTTGGCGGCTACCCCCCCCCCCCCCCCCCCCCCACCACCACCATTTAAAACGTCTGGCAACGGTCATGCATATATCCTGTAAGTGTAAAGAACAAGTTCCAGTGGGTTTCACAAGGTTACTTGTTCAGCTAGGCAAGCCTAGCTGGAAAAAGTTTGGTCTTTAAGGGCGTCTGGCGGCTACCCCCCACCACTTAAAACGTCTGGCAATGGTCATTCATTTATCCTGTAAGTGTAACGAACAAGTTCCAGTGGGTTTCATTAGGTTACTTTTTCAGCTAGGCTAGCCTAGCTGGAAAAATTTGGGTCTTTAAGGGCGTCTGGCGGCTACCCCCCACCACTTAAAACGTCTGGCAATGGTCATTCATTTATCCTGTAAGTGTAACGAACAAGTTCCAGTGGGTTTCATGAGGTTACTTTTTCAGCTAGGCTAGCCTAGCTGGAAAAATTTGGGTCTTTAAGGGCGTCTGGCGGCTACCCCCCACCACTTAAAACGTCTGGCAATGGTCATTCATTTATCCTGTAAGTGTAACGAACAAGTTCCAGTGGCTTTCATGAGGTTACTTTTTCAGCTAGGCTAGCCTAGCTGGAGTGGGGCCTTTAAGAGCGTCTGGCGGCTACCCCCCACCACTTAAAACGTCTGGCAATGGTCATTCATTTATCCTGTAAGTGTAACGAACAAGTTCCAGTTGTTTTCATGGGGTTACTTTTCCAGCTAGGCTAGCCTAATTTTGGGGGGTCCTTTCTGTGGCTCTCCTGGCCACACCCACCACCGATGACCAGCCAGACGTGCATTTCCATACTCAGGGGCATACGTACTAAATTGCTATACACATAAAAATTGGTAACCTTTTCAGCTAGGCTGACCCCCGCTGGCTCCCGGACTAACCAGCGGCATCGCGGCAGCCACCCACCACCAGCAGCAGCGGTCTGGTGACGACTCGACGCCGAACGATGCCGCGAGCACACATGCACGGGAAGCTAGTGTAGTGCATAACGTTAGTGGATGTGTAGCACCGTAGTAGCTACGGCTACTGTACGCTGCGCACATTATTGTAGCTCACAAGTTTACAACCTCCTCAACACCACTCTGAGAAATGTTCTCACTGTTCTAAATGTCGTACATGGGGAATTTTACGCCGATGACATAGACTCTACATTGTGATTACATGAATAAAGCATTTCGACGGCAAGATTACAACTTACAGTTTCGGGATGTTCCAGGAGACACCGTTCAAACTTTGCTGCAAAATCAAAATAACTGGTAATGCGCACGCGCGTGTCAAAATTTTATTTCGCTGCTGCACGCATGTTGCCCATATTACACGGGTATTAAAACGGGTATCAAACGAAGTACGGTACGAGTCAGCCAATTCCCATTCATTGGAAGGAAAAACAAGTGCCATGTACAATTTGTATACCGTGCATTGCACTCACGGTGAACGATTCCCCCCGCCGTACGTCGTAATTTCCTACACTTGTAATTAAAGGGGGCTTTGCGGGATTCCAGCCTCTATTTCAGCTTTGGATGGTATGAGTTCTCTTCGGACGACACATCGCAAATCTGCAAAATTATGAACGACTTTGTTAACGTAAATGTCGGGGGAACGATATACACCACGTCCAGGGCTACCCTTTGCCGTTTTCCTGATTCAATGCTTGGTTCAATGTTCAGTGACCGACTACCGTCCACTCGAGATGAAAAGGGGAATTACCTAATCGATGGGGACGGTCCCTTGTTCAGACATGTCCTCAACTTTCTTCGCAGGTCAGTCTTAGTTCTTCCGGAAGACTTTAAAGAACTGGACATGCTTGCCCAGGAGGCTGACTATTACCAGATTAATGAATTGATTGACGCCGTCACCCAACTCAGAAATGCAGTCGCCATTGAAAGGGAAAAAGAGGAGGCAGAAAAGAATTGCGTTAAAGAGCAAGAATTTCTTGAGGTAGAATTTGAATGTGCAAACGGACGCTGGATCATATTCGGGAGCTCGGATATCTTGCAAAAGATCCCCGTTGTTATGGAGAGCTTCGGAAATCACCAGCGACTCGTCAGAAACCAACTGGACCACATTTTCGGACCAGAGGAGAATGGTCTGATTATTCCCCGTGAGCAGCCACTGAATCGTGTGAAACTCTTCAGGCAAATAACACAGCTTGGTTTTAAGCTTGTATCTTTGTCGTCCAGTGGAGGGGATGAACGTTCTACTGACAGGTGGATTTTTGCCAGGGATGCGAAAACAACGTCTGGCACAGTAGATCCCAAACTGGCCAAAGCAAAATGACAGCAGTTTGCTACATTTCCTATATTGATAACAAAAGTAAGCGATATACATGTAAGCCTCATAATGATAAATGTAATCTGTGAAAACGTACCGTACTTGATCATATGCCATGCCTAGATCTAATTTAAGGACGAAGGTCTATTAGTATTGTATTATTTGTCATAGGAGAGGGTATTGTATCCATCTCTGAATTTTTCCCTCAGAGTCAGAGGACAAAAAGAAGCAGGAAAAGCACTTGGTCTATGTGATTACTCACAAAGTCATAAAAATTATTCATGGTTTTTGCAAAGTTGTCAATAACATTTGTATATAGGTTCTCTCTGATTTTTTGAAAATTGCCTTCAAGTTAATCCTGCACAAAAAAAAAGCTTTTACATGGGGCAAAATTGCAGTAAAATTCTGAACAAAGTTTTCATCATTTAATTTGTTAATATGATCATTCTTATTGCTACAGTATTCATGCATCAGAATACACGTATACCAACAATTTACTGTAGGCCTGCTGTACCTCTTCAGCCCAAGTTGATGACAAATACTTGAGAGAAACCAGCGTAAAAAGGCTCAGATTTCATGATCGTACTGCACATGAACGTTCCAAGCAATTTACAATGAAATCTGAGGTAAAATGTGTGTTAGTTACTTAGCATTTCTACATGGTATGTCATTTTGTGATTTCGGCCTATACATGTGCATCATTCCTATGAGATAGGTGACCTGCAAAGTCCCATGCGTACAGAATTTCATTTTGATGCAGAAATATACATGATTAAAATTACAATTGTAGGCCCTACTAGTGTTCAATTACACTACACTGTATGTCTTGCTGTAGTTTAAAGGGATCATATAATTTTGGTTGAGACCTAATTTCAGGTTTCTAACATTTTTTGGTGAGAAAATGAGAAACCTCTTATGAAATGTGAAAGAGCATGGAATTCCATAAGTAATTCAACATTTATTTGATGAAAATTGGTTTAGAAATGGCTGAGATATCCAAAACAGAGCGATTCTGATAAAGTGTGGGGCCCACACTTCATTACGATCGCTTTGTTTTACTTGTTTTTGGATGTTTTAGTCATTCCAAACATGATTTTCATCAAATAAACTTTGAATTCCTCTTAAAATGGTACGCTCTGTACTATTTCATAAGTGTTTTCATGGTATCTTGCAAAAAGTTAAAAGCCCAATTCTCATCTCCACCAATACTGTAACAGTGTACCATCATCCCTTTAACCTGTTGAGGTCGAGCTTGGTACATGTATTTCCAAAAATTTCTATCTGCACAGGGTCTAACAGATACTAGGGTTGAGAATGATTTATGCTCCCATTCTTCGAATTTACTGCCTGATATTGCTGTTCAGACAAAATGAATTAGGAAAGCCACATTATAGCAGTAGTGTGTTCAATTTAACTACATGATGTTTTTCCATCACTATGACCTCAACTCAAAGTGGAGAATGTGATGCAATCTGCCGTGGTGCAAAAGTCTTACTCATAGAACTGCATCTATAGTTTCTCAATTATGTGTATTCATATCTATGGAGAGAATTCCACTGCTAGTCCTACACTATTCACTGCATGAGTTTTAGAAATGGCTGGCATGGCTCCATGAAACACAAATATGAAAAGCAACTCAGGCCAAACTTCTTTACTGACTGTACACTGCGTAATACAATGTATGTATGTCGTTCACCCAAATATATGCACATACAATTTGTGTGCATGATGTTATTTGTCATTTTTCATACACTTACACAATGTACTGTTTACAATGTACAATTGTAGTATACTTTGTCTATATGTACAAATAGCTTGAAAGTGCTATTTTATTAGTAGCTGGAACGCTTCTTTTTTTTAATGAAATCCATTCAAGGTATTAGAAGTGTTGAACATATATTAGAACAGATTGTACCTCAGAAAACAGAATTCCTTTTTAGAAAAAAAAGAAGAATACATTGTAGTTAAATTCGTAATGAATTTCATTGGGCTTGAATTTTGTGAAGAAATCACATTACAGTAATTGTGAAACAGACCAGCAGTGACATTAGTACTACTATATACATGTACAACTGTACAGTAAATGGTAGAATACTGTAAAGCCATACCAATAAGGATGGGCATGCTATGATATTCATTTACAATTATATTGAAGTGCTTGATAATACAACCGTACATACACTTGTATATCTTATGATTTTTCATTCCAAATTATGTTGCCTCACTGCTTTAATGGTTCACATCTTCTTTCCTATACAACTGTACATTGTGAATGTATTCAATTCATTGGGTAGAAGTATAATGGATGTGTAAGGGAAGGATGAAAGTTTAGCAGCTTCTGTCAAAAAGTAAGCTTTGTAATCTTAACGTTCAGTTACAGTTACAAGATGTAGGCTATGTGGAACGTATTGTACTACATTTGTACAACTAAAGCTGTCAGTAATTCTGACCAGTGGTATGGGCAGCTTCGAATTGTAGATTTGATATGCCGATATGTTACTATGCTGGACCTATAGGGTGTACTTTGTACCCATGAATTAACAGAATTGTGCAATTTTCCAAATACTGTAAATATCTTTCATTATCAGTAGTGTGTGTGCTTGCAACTTCAAAAAGATGTAACATGTAAATCCAGTTGTGCTGTATTCTTTGTGTAGTAAAATTACTTTTCAGATACAGTGTACATGTACTGAGGAGGGTGATTCATAAAACTGTTCATAAAGTTACGAACAACTTTCATACGAACAACTGGTGATCTGTTCTTGTGCTGAATTATTGAAATTCTGATAAGTACATGTATTTGTATAGCACATCAGAACTGATCACCAGTCGTTCGTATTAAAGTTGTTCGTAACTTTACAAGTTACAGCTCTATGAAATAGGGCCCTGGTATACACTATACCATGTATAGTTTATCCGTCTCAACATTTGTGCTCTCCAGTAGAGTAATGCATGTCCCTTAGTCCTGATCCAGGAACATAAGAGTGACAGGAACCAAAAGTGCGTGAGCGGGCGCTGGTGCAATAGAACTTTGTAGCTGAATTAAACTGTACAATGTATACCATTTTCTACACTGTACATTTATCTGTGTGTGATATTATACTTGTAGTGCTGATCATGCCTTTTAATATGCAATTTCTGTATGTTTAGTTTCTCCCAAATGTGTACAGCTGTACTTTCAAAGTAAACATTGCCTACTTTCAAAATATTCGTCCATGTACATTTAGCTCTTTGTGTGTTATTTGTTGGAATTGCAACTTCTGTGGAAATACACCAAAGTGCAAAAATATTGCAAGCAGTGTTGTACAAGTTGAATTTAACAGAAAGCCTTGTCCATACACACTCATTATACACATGTAATGAGTACATAAGAGCAGCTGAAGAGTAGCAAAATTCATTGTTTCCCACAATAGAAAGTATTTTTTATTTGTCCTTGTCCTTGCCATTGTCTTGGTGTACTGTACAAGACTAAATATACATGGGTAATTCCATAGAAAGGGTACCACTGATTAAACATCCCCTTCTACAAGTTACATCATGTCATTGCTTAGAAAGAACAAGCCTAACAGTAATTTTACTCTTGAGTACTGTTATCCAGGTTCCTTTTTGGAGGCAAACAAGAATTGCTACAAAATACTGGCATTTTCACCAAAAGAAAATGTGCAAAATTATGATGTTGTGGTAAAATTGTGTGACATTTTTACTGTAATACCAATTTGATAGATTTACAGCTTATGGATGGATAAAATGGCTCAAAAATGATAGAAAACAAGCAAATTTTTAAAACTATGTACAAAGTCATGCATCTTTATGATGAATTTGTTTTCTTTCTTTTTCTTTTTGCTCTGTAGTGAATCTCAAGAATTAAATACAATGTACCTGTGTAAGATTTGGTGTCCAGAAAATTGCTTCAACACGAGGAACCTTAACTTATGAGAGTGGAATCCATATTAAGCACAATGTTGAACTCTTTGTTGTTATTTTGGGGGCACTCACATAGTTTTAAAGATTTTAAGAGAAAATTGGGCGAAAAAAGAACAAACATGAAAGGTACAGTGTATAATCAATTGTAATTTTCACATGGTTTTGGTGTCTCGCGAAATTTCACGTCGCCCAGGGCACATTGACAGCTCATTTGTGTGTGTGTGTGTGTGTGTGTGTGTGTGTGTGTGTCCTACACATTACAATAGTAATTGCACCTCATTTGAGTATTTTACAATGTAGCTGTGCCTGCTATCTTTGTAATAGACCATTATCGACGCTGACCGTTGTCATTTTAGATTTGAAACAACAACAACAATTACAATAACAAAATAACAACAATTGATGCAGAAGAATATTTGATGCCTCGCCTACATGAGGAACCTTGGCGAATCCTTTTCCTGGCCTAAAATTGGGGTTGTGTGAATCTTGATAGTGTAGTTGATTCTTTATTTCAAAATGACCACTTGTATTGAAAAAAAAAAGAAGAAAACTACACGTAGTGCAAAGTAGATATTGAGATATGCCAAACACAGGTTCCTCATGTAAAGGGGAATCCCGTTATAACGAGATTGTCGGTTTCAGATGATTTTTCTCGTTATATCCGGATTCTCGCTGTATCTGAACACTTGTGGCAAGTACTGTACTGACTTTATACAATGTGTACAGTAAACATGCTCTGTTAAACTTGGGTTACATGCATTGAATAAAATTATGACAACGTCATATTGATGAACAGAAAAAACAACAGGAAATGCGACTAGAAGATGCGAGAGCATTCTTGAAATACATGTAATTAGGCTTACAATCCGCCTCGGGCTTTCGTCAGTGTTTTTGTGTATGAAAACATTCTTTTATTTGAGACTCCGTCTTATAAAAATAACGTTCGAAGTCCAATACCAGGTACGTGGAAAATTCTAGTCTCTAAAGTATTGATTGCTTATTATATTGTTACCTTCCACGGGGCGGGGAGGGGGACTTGTTTTGCCCCCCCCCCCCAAAAAAAAAATGGAGAGGGGGAGGGGGGTAAGTGTCCCCTCTGCCCCCTCCCCCCCCCCCCCCCACTCGCTCTTCATTGCATATAGGCTGGAATTTCGATTTTGGCGGCCATCTTGAATGTCTCAAAATCAATCAACAGTTACACCAAGGTAAAAACCCTCATTTTTGTCTAAACCTTTTCATTTGAACATTATAAGGAAATTTTCGGGATCATTTTGACGTCATTTCAAATACTATATCAAATACTGTATTGTTCTCCAAACCCTCCAGAATGCAAGAATTGCATCATACAAATTCGGATGAAGCACCCTCGAAATAGAGTTCAAACAACAACAACAACAACAACAACAACAACAACAAAGCAACAACAACAACCAAAAAAAAAAAAAAAAAAAAAAAAAAAACGTTGGGCAGACGGTAAAACACGGTTTGTACAGCCTCTTACATCCTCTCCACCTTTTGCCAAGACCCTCTCGCGGTAGCGGGTGAGCGAAGCAAGCCCAGCCGCCCCACTCGGCTCAGTCGGCTGGGCTCTCTTCACCATACAGCGAGAGGGCCTTGACAAAAGGCTACTTGCACCCACACTCGATAACAACAACAACTCGTATAACAACAACAACAACAACAACAACAACGTATAAGGCGGTCAAGGCGGTCGGACGTGCCTTTTCTGATGCCTCTTATTTTCTGATTTTCTGATTCTCTCCAAGCCTTCGAAGTTCTTATTGGGACATTTTATTTGATTTATCTGATATACAACCTCAACCTGCCGCGGCATATATGGGAAACAAATCCCTGAACTTTTCTCACAGCTGTGTTATTTGGATATTTCGGGTAAGGAAACATTTTGGGCTTCTCTTCGCACAACTAACACCCTTCTTCTTTTGTTGACTTCCTCCAGTCCTAGAGAACTGCGTTAGATTCGCAGAAATTTAGTAATACACTGGTTGTCATGTACTAATGTGGTCATAGGTCAAGCCGGAGAAAACAGACAAGAATCAACACAATGAATAACAGCAAAGAGCAGGAGAGATGAGGAAGACAAGATGAAAGCAACAGATCAAGCAGCAGGTATATGAAGAGGTTACAATGTCATAGATGAGCGAATCATATGCATATCAGCTAGGAAGCGAAGGGAGTTGATGTGGAGAAATGCAGATTCTTCCTGGGAAATATTAGGGTCACTTGTTCCGGGGAGTATTAGGCTGGCAGTGAGTGTGGCTTGCTTATCTTGGGGCGTCCGGGAGAGCAATTTCCGTAATCTTTCTGGTAGGTGTGAGATATATATCTTCCTCTCCTTGGCGTACAGCACGCATTCCCTAAGGAGATGTGTGATATCTAGTCTCATCTTTGGGCATCTGACAGGGGCATCTAGTATTCTGTAGCTTCCCAACCACAGTTAGACGGGTGTTAATGGGATAGACTCCACAAAGCAGCTGACACTTACTGGTACTGCCTGTCGAAGTGAGTGCGAGTCAAGTCTGGCGGGGAGGAGGCCGGGTAGTAACCTGAGAGGGGTCCAAGGAACTGAGGAGGTGAAGTGTGGACTTGGTGGCCATTGCCTTTGGATTTGTCTTCTCTGTGACCCAGGACTGCTGCACTAGTGATCCTCTTCCACTGCTGAAAAGTGGTGAGCATGTTCATGACATCTTCTAAGGGTGGAAGATTGTACTGCTAAAGAAGGGTCTTGAAGGCTTTGGTTGTTTTGGAGCTTGGGTGGTGACACTGCATGTGCTGGAACAGACGGTACTCGACCCTGTTGGGTGTTAGTGTGATCAGCTTCCCAAGCAGCCTGAGCCGGAGTATGGCAATCTTGTCAGAGAAACATTGGGAAGCCCGGTCAATATGTGAACAGATTCGTTGGCTGTGGAACGAGGAAGTCCTAGCAGGGTTCTGAATAAGGTCTCCTGGGCCTTGTCTAGGGGATTCATAGCTGCCTTTGTGAGGTAAGTTACCTCAGATCCGTAGGTCATACGCGGTAGGCAGAAGCGCTCCCACAGGGATGCTATGACTTGGACTTGGGTCATGGTTACCAGTAGAACGGATACCAAGGTGGGGGTGCTTGTCTACCTGTGGTATGGTAGGCCCTATCTGATCCAAACTGCCACATGTATGTTGTCTGAGGTCCTGGTCCAGTAACGATGACGACACTCTTGGCAGTGTTGATAGTGTATCTCCATGCACTTGGTGGAGTATTCATTGGATCATGCTGTTCAGCTCATCTGCTGACGTTGCCACAAGAGCAACATCATCTGCCAGAACCAGTATACCAGTACGTATACGTGTAGATAGAATGTACTGAAGACCCGAGCCTGGAGTCTCGAAGTCTTGTGATGAGACCATTGATGTACATCAGGTAGAGCAGAGGGGATAGGATTCCGCCTTGCTGACACCTTGCCTCACATGAAAGGATTTGCTTGTTCTGCCGTTCCACCAGACCTTGGCCGTCAGGCTTTCGTACAGATTTTTCACGAGTAGCCACAGAGGCTTCCATGCACACCTGCTTTGAAAAGCTTTAGTAGCAGGCCATTGTGCCATACAGTATCGAAGGCCTTTGCTGCATTTAGGTAGGCCACAAAGGTTCGCATCTTGCTAAGTGAGTTACTCTCAATGACGATGTTCAGGATGCTTGCCAGTAGCACACATGAGTGATCTTCCTGGAATCCACTTTGCAGTTCATCTGGCACATTCGATCTGCGAAGAGTCTCCTCTACGTGTGGTTTCATGAGCAGCTCTATGAGTTTACAGAACACAGATGTCAGAGAGATACCCCTGTAATTGGAGGGGTCATTCATCGGTTTCCCTTTTCCTTTGTGTACGGGTAGGATGAGGCTGATCTGAAGCTGGCTGGGACATGGCAATGGTATACAAGTGAATTGAATACTCACAAGCCTGATGAGACGTGCGATGGGACCGGCACATTTGATGTGCTCGGGCAGATTTGGTCTTGCCCACCAGCTTTTCCTGCCTTCAACTTACAGATTGCATTGTTTAAGTGTGAGGTGGTGATTCTCACTTGGGTTCTCTGTAGGATTTTCGCTGCGATACTCACTTCCTGGCAACGGCGTAGCCAGGATTTCATCTTAGGGGGGGGGGGGCGGTTAGTCTGCGAGGGAGCGAAGCGACCGAGCCCGAGCGAGCGGAGCGAGCGAGGGGGGGGGGGGAGGGTGTGGGTTTCCCCCCTCCCACGGTAAGAACTTTTTGCATTTTGATGTTGTAAATGGTGCAATTTGATGCATGTTTTTGCGCGTTTTATCGACGTGAAACAGTCCCACTTGTTTATGGTAGCAGTTTACTTTGATGTAGATTATTATTGAAAAATTTGCCTATAAAAGGGTATATTTTAGATACACTTCTTGTATTAATTCTTTTCACTGAATATCATGAACGCGACTGAACCCGAGCGAGCGGAGCGAGCGAGGGGGTAGGGGAGGGTGTGGGAGGGGGGTGTCCCCCCTCCCACGGTAAGAACTTTTTGCATTTTGATGTTGTAAATGGTGCAATTTGATGCATGTTTTTGCGCGTTTTATCGACGTGAAACAGTCCCACTAGCTTGTTTAAGGTAGCAGTAAATTTTAGTGTAGATTATTGTAGAACAATTTGCCTATAAAATGGTATAATTTAAATACACTTCTTGTATTAATTCTTTTCATTGAATATCATGAACGCGACTGAACCCTAGCGAGCGGAGCGAGCGAGGGGGGAGGGAGGGTGTGGGAGGGGGGTTTCCCCCTCCCACGGTAAGAACTTTTTGATTTTCCAATGGTGCAATTGATGCATGTTTTTGCGCGTTTTATCGACGTGAAACAGTCCCACTTGTTTAAGGTAGCAGTATATTTTAGTGTTGATTATTATTGAACAATTTGCCTATAAAATGGTATAATTTAAATAACACTAGTCTTCTT